>NW_017671862.1:74776-119861 GCF_001879085.1 Nicotiana attenuata
AAGCCTAAAGCCCATAAAGTGGTCTACTGTAAGTAGGACGGTACATGGATCGGGTTGGTTCGAATTTTATCAAAACCAAGCCAACTAAATCGGTTTGGATTGGTTTGGTTTTGTCGGATTTTTAGGAATTTTTTGTTACATAATATTATTTCAATCTTACTTTGTTAAAGTTATAGATAAAGTGTTGATAAGTGAATATATGTTTACTAAAAATTTAAAAAATTGGCAAATATATGATCTATTAAAATATTCTTATGGAATTTTATTTTAGTAACACATGATAGTTATTTTCTTAGTTGTCAAACAATAATTTTTCGTTGATGTTTCAAGGTTGACGGAATTTAATAATTAAGCATAAAAATAAATATGATACCTATATAATAACATATTTTCTTTAATTTTAAATTACTGAAGTATCACTTCAAATTCAAAAATGATATAAGAAATCTTGACATATGAATATGGAAGAACAAAGAGATGATTGACGTGTTTCAATAATACTTGATAAGAAAGTGAAATGACCCATTATTTAAAGTAAATAAAAATGAATGCACTTCATAGTTCTATTAAATATAGCATCTCATGAGAGGATCCCAAATATTTCTATACATTTTTTAAAGAAAATTCTACATAAAGTCTTAAAAGTATATATAAAAGTTGTATATTTATATATCGGTTTGGTTCGGATTTTTTTCCTTAATACCAAACCAAACCTAATCGGGGTTTTTATAATCGGTTTGGTTTGACTTTTCGGTTTGGTGCGATTTTTCGATTTGGTTTGAACACCCCTAATTGTAAGAAAAAAGGCTTAAAGCCTTATACGAAACAGAACAAGAGTTAAAGCAGACAAGAGCTTACTCACGCATGCAACGGAAAATTTTAGGTTTCTTTACAAATCACTAGTTCTTGAATTCAAGTATATAAAATTTTCTATTGTCAATTATCCTACAGTAGTAGTAGGTAAGAATTGAATAATTAATTCCCTTCTTTCTCTGTATCACCAGTAAGTTCCATGTTTAGGTGTGAAACTTTAAAATTAATTAAAATGCAATGGTTGTTGTAGAATCGATTGTTTGACGGGTATAAATTGGACTGGAGCCTACGTATTGGCTCGAGGAGTTTTAAGGTGAGTTGATATAACTCTTTACTAAAGTGGTTTAACTCACAAAAGCACGCATACAAGGTGTTTGATGAATTGCTTGAAAGAGTTAATATGTACGTAATTGGAGCGAGTGGGTACCTATTCACTTAGAATTATTCTAGCTAAAGTTAATGTGTTATTCTTATATGTTGTTTTCATGTTGAAAATTCATGAAAAAATAAGAATCTTTAGAAATACTTTTGAATGTTTATTTAATGCTTATGTCATGCTTTACATTTAGTGGTCAAGATTTAGACGTGAATGGTCAAGAAAGTTGAGAAGTTAATTTAGAACCTAGCAAGGTCACACAAAAAAGTTTATTATTAAAGTATTTTTGGGAGTATCCTCTATTCCGAGAAGGGGTTTTAGACAATAAATTGCGTCGAGAAAATAAAATCAAGATCGAAAAATATTGCAACGATCGTAGTATTGATTTCAAATAATATGAGTGTACAATCTCTATGAATCCTCTGATTCTTCTTTTCAATAGTAAATAAATTTAAGGGCCTTTGAGCTTGATCTTAAATCTATATTTTTTGTCACGAACGATGATCTTGAATTCAACTAACACGAACTTTGATTTGAACTCGTACTTCTTGAATATTGATTTGTTCTTCGTTCTTGAGCTTGAACTTGAACTTGATTGCTTGAAGCTTGAAACTTATGGAAGAATTTTCAGTGTTTGATCCACGAGCTCTTTCTTGCTTCTTGCTATAACTTCTGGTGTCCTTTCTGGGTTATGAAGACCCCTATTTATAGTTGTGAAAGGGAAGAGTTATGATAAGAACAAACTCTTTCCGACCAATCAAATTGAAGTATGACAAGGCCACATTTGATTGGCCAGAACATGTCACTTGCATACGTGGCGCGGTTTTATTGGCCTTTTAATGTGACTTGGCATGCCTTTTCATTTTGACACGTGGCATGATCCTATTGGCTCTTCAGTTTGACTTGGCGTTCCACGTCATTTGACACGTGGCACCAAACTAGGCTTCTAGGAAGATGACATCTTGGACCTAATGACGCGGGCTCAGCACTTGTAGCCCAACTAAATGGGCTATCCCAATAGATTAAGACTTATTTATTAATCCATATATATTGGATTTATATAATTAATTCAATTATATTAGCACATAATATTTATTTGGATTCAAAATATATTTAATTTGAGATCAAATACAAATTTCTTATGGATTTAAATTCAATAAAAATTTAATTGCCTACAAATGTGCCCTACTACAATAATTGTCGAGATATAGATACGTACATTTTCTAAGACTAAGCTTGAAGTATTGGGAAAGTTTATTTTTGTTATTTACCCCATGAAACTTACTTCTAATAACGTATTTGCATGTTGTAATATAGGGAGACAAAATAATGCTTGCAGGCCAAACTTTAATATTCCATTTGATACGGTATTTGATTTGCTTCACACCAGCATTATGCATTGTAACTTCCACAACATATTTCTATTAAAGGAAAAATCCCACGTAGGCAAACGGCGAGATCACATATTCCAATATCCCTTGGGAATAGAAGACCGTTAGTATCACATTGTTTCCTTCTTGTATTTGAATTCTTGTCTCCTTCAATTAACTTACCTGAGAAGATCTCCTTTTCCTATTTAAACTTGGATACTTTGCTAGTCAAATTCTTTTAGGAGACAACTTTTAAAAATTATCCCACATCGCAGCGTCATCCTCAATTAGCCGCATAGGATATCTATATAAACCCCATGCTCCTGTTATTATGAAGCATCAATCTGCAATTCGCAAACCTGCTGGAATTCACATTTGACAGGTAACATTTTTCTTCTTCTTTTTGTTTGTTTGTTTTTTTGTGTAGGTCAAACAAGAAGGATTTGTTCTTGTTTGACAAGATGATCCATGCACGAAGAAGATAATCATAGGGTGTGAGGGGATGGGTATTCATCCCCGCCCAAATATCGGATAGATTACTCTCAAGCAGTGTTTTAAAAGGCGTGGGCGTAAGGCGAGGCTTTTTACATATGCCTCAGCGAGGCGTAAGCCCCGAGGCACGGGGCGTAAACCCCATAGGTATTTAATTTTTAATATTTTATAAAATAATATAATTATAGTAAATATTTATAAACGGGTGAAATAGCATAAAAATTGAACAAAATTATAAATATGTGAAAATATATGTGTGTGTGTGTGTGTGCTCCATCTCCATAAAAAACTAGTCAAAACAATCTATTATACGCTACTTACAAGTACAAGTAACTTGAGTCGAAAAGAATAAAGTTTTCTACATGGAGGAACAAAAAGGATGACTAACCTGCAATTTGAACTTTGAACTTGCTGCTATGAATGAGAATGAAGTTATCTTTGTATTTATAATTTTTTTGAATATTCGTTGCTTTTGGGTGATACTAGCATACTAGCTGACAAGATAAAGAATTAGGAAAGACTATAAATTAGGGTTTCAATCAATAAAAAAAGGTCTTGACTTTTAAATTTAATACATTTTAGTTCCTTTTTAAAACTTTTGAGTAATTACAAGCTGACTTTTGAGAATTTGGGTATTATATGAAAGACTTAGTCAACAAATTGTGTTTTAATTTGAAAAAGTCTCTGGGGCTTATGCCTCGCTACAATAATGCGCCTCAAGCGCCCGGGCGTACGCCCCGAATTTCTGGCGTACGACTCTTGAGACTTTCGCCCTACACCATCGCCTCGGGGCATTTTTGGTGCGCCTCACCCCAGGGATCGCCTCGGGGCTCTCCCCAAAAACGCCTTTTAAAACACTGCTCTCAAGGTGACCTGACTATCGAAGAGATTACTCTCTAGGTGACCCGATTATAGGAGAGATTACTCTCAAGTTGACCCAACTATTGGAGAGATTACTCTCAAGGTGGTCCGACTATCAGAGAGATTGCTCTCAAGGTGGCCCGACTATCGGAGAGATTGCTCTCAAGGTGGTCCGACTATTGTAGAGATTGCTCTCGAGTTGGCCCGACCATCGGAGAGATTACTCTCAAGGTGGCCCGACTATCGGAGAGATTTCTCTCAAGGTGGCCCGACTATCGGAGAGATTTCTCTCAAGGTGTGAAGGGATGGATACTCATCCTCGCCAAAAACCGGAGGCCATTTCATCCATTTAGACCTTTGTGCCCATTCCAATATTCTTGATTTGGACTTTGATGACCTTTTTTTTTGCAGCCCGAAGAGATGGTAAATTTCAGAGACTATACCTCACCTTCCTCCAAACTTAGGTATCTCATAATCGAGACTGAAGTTGGCATAGAACAAACCAAACTTTTGATTCACGCCCCACAAGCTGGCTGGAATGCAACCTCATGGCCTTCTCTGAAGAACCCGCTTCATGTAAAAAACTGGACCTTGGAGCACAAATCTACTTCTAATCCATTTTCCAAGATGTGGTCTCTCCAAGCGCCAATTCATAGCCACGTAAACATTTCTAGCACCCTTCTGAACTTAGGGCGTCGCATAATTCAAGGAGAAATACGTTGGGGAAACAGAATAACAATTGAGGGTGAGTATCGTCATATTCCATGATATTGGGAATGGGCTGAAGATGTACTTGGTGGAAGCCAACAAACCCCGAGTACAACAAAGATTTATGATACAGTCTATGCCTCACTTTTCACTTATGATCGAAACTCGAACATTTTGTAAGTATTTTGTGAGGCTTGGTTCCCCAAGACGAACACACTTCTTACATCAGTTGGGGAGCTATCTATATCTCTTTGGGACTTACATATTCTTGGAGGTTTGCCCGTTGCGGGTTTTTCGTACGAAGAAGTGGTACCTGATACAAGAGAACTCACATGTTTAGACGAAAAACAGATGAGATTTATTCCTCGATCTTGCAAGTATTTATTTTCTACCTTCCATCACCTTAAGGAAGGTACGGGTGTTAACCAAAAGATCTCCTTGAGCAAGAGGACAAATTTTTGGTATAAAAAAGCTTTAGAGGGTGTTTCGATTGGATTTAAGTGCTTATTGGCTTTTAAGCACTTTTTTAGTTTGTGTGGTGTTTGGCAATACTAAAAAGTGTTTAAAATCACTTACTTTTAGGCATGAAAAGTATAAAAATAATCCAAAATCCAAAAGTTGGGTATTACCAACTTATGGCTTTTGGCTTTTAGCTTAAAAGCTACTTTTTATAAACCAATCCAAACACCCTCTTAATATATAAACCTACCCCACTATGAAAGGAAAAGAAATCCGCGCGCCTAAAGTCGACACATAATCCTAATGGAGTTATTACCGAGACAACTAGGTGGTAGAGTTATCAAGAGGCTATATTTTCCAAGATTAGGTGAGGCCTGACAAGAAAGATGAAACATATATAGCATCCTTCTTATCATGTTGGCTATGTGCTTTTGTATTTCCCTAAAAGGCAGAGAACTTCATTCGTCCCGAGACTTTTAAGATGGCAAGCATGATGGCGAGCGGACGAAAGATTAGCCTTGTGGTCCCAGTTTTGGCGAGTATTTATCATGGTTGGAACAAAATTTCGTGTTCTTCCCAACTTGATCAGGTCAAGGTTTGCTTTCCCATACATTATGTTTACGGTTGGCCACTTGCTAAGGATCCATCTATCCCTTTGATGGTGGCATACTCAAGAGAGGGAGCTGTGAGGTACTTTGACAAGAAAGATAAAAGAAAACGCATCCACGATGGAGAGAATATAGTTTGGACACCAACTATGTTAACCAATTCTCGTCCTTATTATTATGTGGATAACGAGGCCCCTAAAGAGTTGGAGTCAAATTACTTCATGAGCTTACATTTTAATTACCTCCATTTTTGAGGTATGATAACTCATTCATTATCGAGCCATATAGCCTGTATCAATTTGGTCGTCAATTGGATTTTACCAGAACGTCCCCAGTTTTTTGGAGAATTATATCTGTAGCGCCCTCTAGATGAAGGACTCAAATTTTGGAGGATTTGCACACTGCATCGGTCTATGTAACGTTCGGATTTTCCCCCAACGGTAGATCTTGTGGAGAAGCTTTTCTCCACCAATTTTATATCTTGGTAAATTGCATGGGAAGTTTCTCGAGGATAATTTACAAGCTCTGGTAGACAATGTTGGGATAAAATTTATTAGTCCTTTAGGAGATGAAGATAAATGTGTTGGAAAGACGCTCTCAAGAGTCAATGAAACACCTACTCCAATCCCAAAAGTAGTTACGCAACATAAGAAAAGGAAGCTTAAATCCTCAAAGGCAGCTTTGAAAGAGGTGGTGTGCACTTCAACAGGATATAGAGAAACACCCTCATGTTCTTCCATTTAGCACGCGAGTTTCTCAAGATACAAGACAGAGTACCAACGAAGATCAAAATTGGAAAAGGAAAAGGCCTAACCCAGTAGAGATTATAGAAGTTCCAAGTGTTGATAGTCCCTCAAGAACGCATACAGCTTGTAACAAAGAGGTAGAATACAATAACCTCGCCTTTTTCCTTCCTTTTTTTTTAAATGAATAGCTTCACTAAAACTTACTTTCTTTCTTTGCTTTTTTCCTTATGCAGCTAAATGCCATTGGGTATCCGATGGCATCCCCACATGACAAGCCGTAAGTTAGTGATGAATCTATTGTAGGGCCTACATCTAAGGTGAAGTCGTCTTCAAAAGCATCATCTCTCCCTCATGACAAAGCCCTAAAAACACAAACTCCAAATGAGATAACTCGCGTTCTACCAACGAAAAAGGCAGCAGTTTCTATTTTTAAAGGAAAGAGCATTGTCTTTATTCGTAAAAAGGAATTCATCTTGGGACTTTGGGAGGATATTTGCAAAGACTCTCCAAAACTCGTGCAGAATTGCTCTCATATTATAGGGAGCAAATCACTGAGATTTTTGAGGATATGAAGAAGGCGAATATTTTGGATCTTTCTCCATTAGAGAGTTTACTGGATTCTTTTTTCGAGCTTCCCGCTTCATATGAACAAGAGCAATCCAATTTGGCTAATAAGACAAGTGAAGATGAGAAGCTGGAGCTGATTTCCAAAGCTAAGGAGCATCTCGAATCGTTCAAACATGAAACAAGTGAGAAAGTCAAGAAAGTTTCCTCTAGCAAAAAGAAACTGAAGAGAGTTGTGAAGAAGTTTCAGACATTACAACAAGAGAAGGAGAATCTCGAAGGTGTTATAGAAGCGACTCAAAAGGAGGTTGAAGAGATTCAAGAAAAAGTTGCCGAGACTGAGGTCTCTTCATATGACAACGTAAATTTGCTAACTGTTGATGATTCGGCCAATCTGGAGGAGAAGAAGAAGAAATTGGAGTCTAGCTATCAAGAATTGATCAACTATAAGTAGGGGTGGGCATAAAATCCAAAAAACCGAATTCCGAACCGGACCGAATTAATTCGGTATTTCGGTTTCGGTTTTTTCGGTATTTCGGTCTCATTCGGTATTGCAATTTCGGTATTTCGGTATTTCGGTACGGTCCTCGGTATTAGAATTTTGAAATTTCGGTATACCGAAATACCGAATTACCGAATTTTTTAAGATATTTTTTTAAGTTGGACTTGGACCTATATCTCATTGCCCAGCCCCAGCGCCCAAGCCCAAACCTTTTTTGTATCTTCGGAGCTAACTAGTCAGATTGCAAGGCAGCAACGATGAGAGAGTCGTCGAATGCAGTCAGGTGGGGATAGGCTTCACTTGGAGCTGGAGGGCATTTCTTTGTTTCACATTTGGAACACTGACTGCAGAGGAGTTTACTCTTCAGCTCACCCGTTGCACCACCCGTTGCATCATAAATGCCACAGGTCATTAACAGCACCAGAAGGAAAATATTTTCATCCATCTCAAATGTTTCTATATGCCAATTCAACTTTCTGTCTCGTAAGCCTAGTATTTTATTAGTTTCTATATTTTGCACCCTTCTTGTTCTTGATTTCATCAGTGCCCTCTTTGTCTTATTAAGGATTCTGTAGCTTATAGTTTATAGAATGGAACTATATATTATAAAGTAGTTAGCGTTGTTCTTACCGGAGAGTTTTACAACATTGAAGTCTTCTCCTTTTTAATTAATACTACATCTTTTAGATTTCCATCTGTTTAAGTGTTTCCAATTTCCATTATGAAATCATGAATGATGAATGTCTGATAGCAAGTTTCTGTCAATTTTGTTTCTCAACAAAAATTGTTTGTCAATTTTGTTGTTTCCAGTTTGGTGCTACAGTAGCGAACCAATATAAGTTTATTTATTTAGCGATTATTAAACTGAAGCCGTACCGAAACCGTACCGAACCATACCGAAATAATTTGGTACGGTATTTGGTATACATAATTGATAAACCGAATACCGAAATACCGAACCGAAATACCGAATGTCCACCCCTAACTACAAGTTCTGTTCATATTAGACTATTAGAATTATCTCCCCTTTCATCTTTACGTTAGATTGACTTAGTGGATATTTATTTCATGATAAATAAGATTGCTTCTCTTTTGCTTTACATTGTCCGACTTTTATCTTAGTCGTATTTACAATTATCATCTTTACGCGCTTGTGACAAAAGATTCATATCTTGTTGTGGGAGAGCCCAAATAATGAACCGCTTGATTTATTAAAATCTAGACCTCAATATCTAAAAAATATCCAAAACAAAGGATCGAACACCTCCAGAATCTCCCAAGATCATATTTTAAAACCAACTTTAGATTCCACCACGTTAAAAATTACAAATTTGCACAGTCTCACCAAAAAAATCGTATCTTAGTGTAGAAATGTTAAAATTGTGCGCCGTTCGATTTCTTGGAAACTAGACTTCAAAATATAAGACATGTCCAAAATTTGAAATCAAACACTTTCAGGATCGTACCAGATATTATTTTGAAACTAACTTTAAATTCTGACATGTTGATAGTTTCAGATTTGCGCAGCTTCACCAAAAAAATTTTATCTTCATGTAGGCTCGTCGAAATCATGAACCGTTTGAGTATTCGAAAACTAGACTTCAATATATAAGACATATCCAAAATTCGGAATCAAACCCCTTCAGAGTCATCCTAGATAATATTTTGAAATTAACTTTAGATTCGACACGTTGATAGTTTCAGATTTGTGCAGCTTCACCAAAATATTTGTCTCTTAGTGTAGGGACTTCGAAATCATTAACCGTTTGATTTTTTGTAAACCAAACATCAAAATCTGAGTCATATCCAAATTTCAAGATTTAATACCTTAAGGATAGTTTTAGATAATAGTTCGAAATCAACGTAGAATTCTGACATGCTGATGATTTCAAACTTGCGCGACTTCACCAAAACCTTTGTATCTTGATGTAGGAACGTCAAAATTATGAACCATTTGATTTCGTGAAAACAAGACTTCCAAATCTAAAACATGTCTAAAATATAGGATTTAATATCTTGAGGATAGTTTCAGATAGTATTTTGAAATCAATATCAGATTTTTATATACCGATAGTTCCGAATTGGTGCGACTTCGCCAAAACTTTTATGTTTTGGTATGGAAGCCTCAGGATCACAAGACGTTTTTCCTTCTATCAACCTAATTTCAAGAGCTCCATTCTCACAAATATCCTGGGTTCAAGTCTCACTGAATTTAAAACGTTGTGCCGAGCAATCTTTCTTCTTATACTTGTGTTCCCTTTTGACGCCTCTCTAATTTTTTTCCTTCTTTTTTTTAGGGCAGAGGGAGGACTTGGAAACCAACAAACTTGAAGGTTTGGCGAACATGTTGACATAGAGAATCTTTGGACTTCAATACAAATACTTGGCACCCTCCTAAAACGTCCCATTGAAGATACCAATTTACCATGTAGGTTTTCCCTCTTTAAATCAAATGAGATCTGAAATTCAACTGAAGAATGGTGTTTTAGCTTGATTTTACATTCCTTCATACTTCACTCGGACAATAATTGGGGCAATATGTATCTTTTGAACTTATACGATTGGACATAGAATGAAACTCTAAGCTGCCTACGTACCTCGGTAAAGAGGATCAAGTCATGCCGTAGTTCAGAATGGGTGGTTTTTTTTATAATTTTTTTTATGTCCTAACTTTTTCCTAGGCCGCCTTTTTTGAAGTTTTCAACCTAGCGGGCTCTTTATTATTTGGGTCGTACACAGTTTAGACTCATGCGGGCCAGAAGTCTAGGAACATGTAGTTTAGGCTCATGCGCCAAGGAGCGTTTCAACTTCAAGGATAATACTTCTTCAAAACTTGCCATTGATAGGGCCGATTCTCATGTTATCTGCATCAACCATCTTGTAAGCCCCACTTGAATAAGCTTCTTGCACGATATATGACCCATCCTATTTTGAAGTGAACTTCTCTACAGGTTTATGGGAAGTAATAATGAGTCTTCGTATGGAAAGGACTTGATCTGCTACTTGAAAGGATCTCGGGCAAACTCTTTTATTGAAGGCGCGAGACAATCGAGCTTGATAATCGTAATGAAGGTATTTGACGCTCGAGGGCAAAACGGCTTCGACTCCATAAACATGTGAATAAGGGGTCGCTTGCGTTGGCGTGCGGTGAGTTGTCCTATATGCCCACAAAGCTTATTCCATACGGTCATGCCAATCTCGTTTGGATTTGGAGACGTCTTTCTTAAAGAAGTTGCATAGAGTCTTGTTGAATGCCTCGGCTAGACCATTGGCGGTATCATTGTACATAGAAGAGTTATGTTGCTTGAAGCCAAAGGGATAACAAATATTGTTAAATCAACCTATTGTCTAATGACTTGCCATTATCCGTTATTATGTGACGAGGAATGCCAAAGCAATAAATTATGTTTACTCGGATGAAACTTGCAACATTTTCCTTCTTTACTTCCTTAAGAGCAACAACTTCAGCCCTTTTTGAGAAGTAGCCAGTTGCATCCAAGATGTATAAGTGCCCACAAGAGAATTTGGCAGTGGTCCAACAACATCCAGTCCCAAGCGTCAAATGGCCAGGATGCAACAGTCGTGTGCAACACTTCGTGAGGCTGATGGATAAAATTTGCGTGGAATTGGCAAGCCGTGCATCTTCGAGCATAGTCCAAGCAATCTTTTACCATCGTTGGTCAATAATATCCCATCCTTTTTATATGGAAGTGGTGCTTTGGTCCATATTGGTGTGACCCACATACCCCAAAATGTGCTTCTTGCAAAGCCTGGAGTGCTTCATCTTCTTGAGGGTCCCCATCGTTGAAGGATATATGATAACATGGTGAAATATCCTCCAATTTCTCGTCATTCTCCATTAGAGATAAAATAACATGCTCTCCTTGTGCAGCAACATGATATGAAGAACCCACACTTTATTCGTCTTCATCACGTTCTTTAGTGTAGACCACAGTGTATGGATTCACCTTTTGTAACTCATCACACGAAACCATGACTTTTGTTTGTCGCCTCATTCTAGAAGGAACCAGACTTTGGAAATCCTTAGAGATCTTCTGAATTTTGGGCGAAGCGGGTGTTCTTGTATTTCGATAATTTCTCTGGAACTTATTCCTCTTCTTTAATGGACCCAATCTCTCAAACACGAAATTCCTCACAGTTGATTTTCCAAGTCGATCAAAGACAGAAGGCTTGTTAGAAGCGGCAAATTCATCTTCTACAGTGATATAATTGCTGCTCGCCCTTCTTATGGAGATGCGCACTAGTGACGGTTGCTTGTATCCCAAAACCTTCACGTGGCTGCCTCGTCGCAGCTTCTGATGGGAGCTTCCCTAACTTTGACAGCTCATTGGGATTGTATCCAACTTTTGTAAATAGCCTGTAAGCGTTAGGATCAAAACATTCATCTGTTCGCTTTGTAGGGAGTGCCACATTCTGCAAATGATTTTGGGCCACAAAGCCTGAAAGTGTCTTTGAGGACAACTTTACTGCCTCAATTCGTTTTATCGGAAGTGTTAACTCCTTTAGCATGTTAGTTTGGAGATTAGATGATTCACCTTCATCTTTCTTCCCTTTAGGGACATATTGGAGCGCAGGAGTTACTTTCTTGCCCATAAGACACGAAATCCCCTCTATAAGATTAATTCGAGTTAGGTTGTACCTCTTCAGTAACAACTTTCATTTTACCAGCAGTCACCTCAGCTCTTTTATTTGTGGGCTCGTCATTCTTGCTTTTCATGACATCATCAGCTTTTAGCTCCTTCACAATACGGTTCTTCAAGTAGAACTTTGCATCGGTGAAGTGTGACTCAACCTCGGTGAATGGCTCATCATCAGCAACTATCTTCTTCTCGACTTCACCCTCATAGTATTTTAAACATTGATGGTAGGTATATGGAACTACTTTATTCTCATGTATCCAAGGCCTTCCAAGCAAGACGATGTATGAAGTCTTTGCATCAATCACATGCAGCCATGCACTTGATTGCATATCTTCAATGGTGATTCCTAACCTGATTGCACCTATGGCTCTTTGCCCCCCTTAGTTGAATCCTTGAATCATCACGTGACTTTCTGAGAGTTTGTTCATGGGAATACCAAGTTCTTTCACAGTGCGAATTGGAAAGATGTTCACTGAGGATCCTCCATCAACCAAAATTTGATTTACCTTTCATCGCGCATATAGCCAACTAGGTACAACGGGCGGTTATGAGGAGTGTCACCAAGTAGAAGATCGTCATTTGTGAACATAACTTTTTCCTCACAAGTATTAAATTCTTGAGGAATGGACTCGATGAGCTTTTTCGAAGATGGTGCCAACGGTAAGTCATCACTCTTTTCTTCCTCTTTGTCAGCATTGCAACAAGAGGCATCAATACCCTCGTGGAAAATCTTCGTGCCGAACCAACTTGGTAAGAACTCCTCCAAGGTCACTGGATGTCGTGGCTTTTGAGGATGGTGCACTTCTGCTTTTGCTTTCTTCAAATGATTAACTGGATTTCGTCTCCTTGGTCTTTCACCGTCATTTTCCTCGTTGGTTGTTCTATTATTTCTTTTCGTGGGCTCCTTTCGTGGTGCCTACGGCGAGTCACCAACGTCCAACCTTCATCATCATCATGGTGGTCTATTTCGACTTTGTTATTATCCAGTAATTCTTCATCTTTGATTCTTTTAAACTGCATAGCTCATCTGTAGACTAAATGAGTGATAGAGACTTGGTTCTCACTTGCCTTCTCATCTTCAAGCACGATCTTCTTTTCACGGGCCAACTCCATAACTTTGTCCTTGAAGTCAAAGCACTTCTCCAGAGGGTGGCTTACAAGTCGATGATATTTGCATTAATTTGGATCATTCGTTTTCCCATCTTCATTTGGTCGCTTCATCTCCAGAAGCTCAATGAGATTTAACTCGAGGAGTTCTTCAAAAATTGCTGGCACATCAGAAACCAGAAATGGGTACTCCTTTTGCATTTCTTTATAGTCAACTTTCCACTTGGCTTATCTTGAAAAGAAGTGGATTTCGTACTCTTCTTCTTGCTCACCATCGTTGTGAACTTCACAGGTGATGTGTTGACATTCATAGCTTCTTTATTTTCAGACTTAGGTAGAAAATTGCTCATTTCCTAACTTCTTGCTTGTCGTTCCCTTTACGAGGCTCATAGATGGGCAACCTTTCATTTCTAGCAGAGGCCATGCTCAACTCCATGCTATGGGCACGAGTCGCTAAGTTCTTCAAATGTGCCAGGCTTGATACCTTGCAAGATGTAGCGTAGTCCCTAATTCATGCCTTGGATGCACATCTCTATGCATGAAGCTTCACTAAGCCTATCTTTTCAGTTGAGGCTTGCATTCCTCCAACGATTGATAAAGTCGATAATTGGTTCACCCTTTCGTTGACGAGTATTTGTAAGTTCTACCATACTCACAGTACGTATCGTGCTATAAAAGTGATTGATGAATTCTTGCTCTCGTTGATCCCAGCTATCTACAGATCTAGCCTCAAGGTCTGTGTACCAATCAAAAGCATTTCCTTTTAATGAGCGGACAAACTGCTTGAAGAGGTAATCTCCATAAGTCCCAGCATTGTTTCATGTCTTAACAAAGTGCGCCACATGTTGTTTTGGATTTCCTTTGCCATCAAACTGTTGAAATTTTGGAGGTTGATAGCCAGCAGGCATCTTCAACATATCGATCCTTGAAGTGTACGGCTTTGCGTAGGTAAAGAAGGACTTGGAAGCAACTTCATATTTGTTTTTTATAGTCCCTTCAATGAACTCCTTTAGTTGATTGATTGGAATCATCCCTTTCGAAGAGACTGGATTTCCTTAGTGGATGCAACTTGTCGTGGGGGAGGATCAATCTCTTGAACTTCTGGGAGTTTGCTAGGTGCATGGGTGGATTCTTCTTCCATCAAGATTCGCACCCTGTCTGTTAGCTTTTCAATTCTAGCATCTTGATTTTGCATGCACTTGGTCAAGCCAGCGATTGCTTCCGTCAAGTTTGCCAACTGCTCTTCCACAAATGAAGTGTTTGTCACCATGTCTTGCATGATTGTTATAGATGATGGGAAGTAGCATAGATTAACACACAGATAGATTCTCGAACGGATCACGCTATGTGGTGTAAGTGGGGAAGACCCATCACTTGACATATCATCATCTTTCTTCACAATAGAGTTCTTCTATCCTGAAAGGTCAAGCAGAGCTAGAGTTTTCTTGATCTTTTCAGCAATGTTGCTTCCTCCTTCGGGTACGTTCGTAGAGGATCGTGCTCTTTTTGAGGATGAAGATCTCAAAACAGGGATTGATGTGGACGGCACTTGGAGTGCTTATTATCCTAAATAGCTTGCTTTGTTCCTCGTAACTGGTCCAAAGCTTCCAAAGGTAACATCGAGGATGCTTTCCACATCAGCAAAGAACCTCGAGTTAGCAGCCTTGGTAGAAGTTGATCTGGAGTTGATTTTCTTTGAAGCCATTTTGATGCTCTTGAACATTGGTGATTGAAAAGTTGAGATGAGAGGTAGATATTGACCCACTAGGCATGCTAGAATTTGTAGACAATAAATTGCATTGAGAAAATAAAATCAAGACCGAAAAATATTGCAACGATCGTAATATTTGATTTCAAATAATATGAGTGTACAATCTCTATGAATCATACGATTCTTCTTTTCAATAGTAAATAAATTCAAGAGCCTTTGAGATGATCTTGAATCTATATTTTTTGTCACGAACAATAATCTTGAATTCAACTAGCACGAACTTTGATTTGAACTCGTACTCCTTGAATATTGATTTGTTCTTCGTTCTTGAGCTTGAACTTGAATTCTTGAACTTGAATATTGCTTGAAGCTTGAAACTTGTGGAGGAATTTGTAGTGTTTGATCCACGAGCTCTTTCTTGCTTCTTGTTATAACTTCTGGTGTCCTCTATGGGTTATGAAGACCCCTATTTATAGTTGTAGAAGGGAAGAGTTATGATAAGAACCAATCAAATTGAAGTGTGACAAGGCCGCATTTGATTGGCCAGAACATGTCACTTGAACGCGTGGCGTGTTTTATTGGCCTTTTAATGTGACTTTGCATGCCTTGTCACTTTGACACGTGGCATGATCCTATTGGATCTTCAGTTTGACTTCGCGTGCCATGTCATTTGACACGTGGCACCAAACTGGGCCTCTAGGAAGATGATATCTTGGGCCTAATGAAGTGGGCTCATCACTTGTAGTCCAACTAAAGGGGCTAGCCCAATGTGTTAAGACATATTTATTTAATTCATATATATTTGATTTATATAATTAATTCAATTATATTAGCACATAATATTTATTTGGATTCAAAAATATATTTAATTTGAGACTAAATCTAAATTTCTTATGGATTTAAATTCAATACAATTTTAATTGTCTACAGGGGTCATCGTCCAGGCCGAGAGTCCTGACCAAGGCGTTGACTTCCTGAAACTACTTTTGCCAAAGTAGGGAGCACACGAGCCGAGGGTCTCGTTGCTGAGAATTTTCCTAGTCATGCTAAGATATGATACATGAGCACTGAGAACCCATGGATTGGGCCTATTCGATCAGGTTGGAATCCAACCCGTGCCGATCACACGATGACTGAGAAAGAAATAAGTCAGGATAGTTGGAACTCCCGAAGCATAAAGTGAAGTATTTTTTTAGATAAGAAAGAAAAAGAAAAGAATTTATTTTAGAATATTCATACACTGCTGCTATGCAATTATTTTAGAATTGTAGAAGCTTTATGTTATTCATGCATTTAGAATCTTTGTTTCTAATGTATATTTTATTAAATTTTTGTTCCCTGCTTTAGTAGGGGGCCGTTTAGACTCATTGAGTACATTGGATGGTACTGACATTTTTTTTTGGGAACCTGCATTGGTCTTGGTACAATGTAGGAACCGATTTTGCAGGCGAGCGAGCTACATGTTAGGACTTCCCTCACTTCCAGTGCTATTGGTGAGCTCCACTTTTGTTCATGGAGTATTCCTTTGAGTCATCATTATTTTAGCTATTTCTTTATTTACTTGGAGAACTAGCCAGGAAATCCCATGTCTTGAGCAGTGCGTCAGTATCAGTAGAGGCTTCATAGACACTGTTGGTGGGTTAAGATTCAGATATTTTTGATAATAACTTTTCAGTGTTTCAGTAGTTACCACGAATAAGGTTTTGGAGTTAGTTTATTATAGATATTCAAATTAATTAAAAGTATTTGATTAAAGTATTGCCTTGTTGCATATAAAGTTTGAAGGGATAATTGATAAGGGCAAATGGTTCGCTCGGTCAAATTTAGCGATCGGGTGTCGGTCACGGCTTGTTCAAAAAATGGGTCGTGACAGCTAACATGTGAATGGTAACTAACTTAACAACTTTAAGGAGTATTTGATTGTTGTAGTATGACATATTTGTGTTGTAGAGGGAGTAAGTTCACTTGGACTGACAAAAGGAAGAAACAAACTAACCTAATCCTTGAAAGATTAAATCGATGTCTTGCCAACTAATATTGGATGGCGCTTATCAGAAGCTAATATAACTCTTCTAACAAGAAGCTCCTCCGATCATTGCCCCATGCTGCTTACTCAAAGAGTAAAATACCAAGGGAACATAATATATAGGATTGAATCTTGGCAAGGGAAGCCTAATATGACTACATCAATCAAGATTTTTACTACCGAAGTATCTAGATTGATTGAAAATTCTCACTCGCAATTCTTGGAAGGAAATAACAATCATCAATAAGATTTTCTTTCCTTTGTTTATTGAATATTTAATTTTGATTTCTTTTTACTCTTTTATATTTGGAAAAGTAAAGTAAAATTGGTTATTAGAAACCTAATTTATTCTAATATTAACTTCGACCTAAAAAACTATATTTTGATTAAACTTCTATGTGGTTAAATCCCCTAATCTTTAAAAAATTTATTAATGAAACTTGGCAAGGGAAACCTGATATGATATGATATGACTACAACAATCAAGATTTTTTACTACTGAAGTATCTAGATTGAATCATGTTAGGTTGAAGATTAACCAGTTATGGCGGAAAGAGAAGAAGAAAACTTTAGCTAGGGTGATGAGAGAGAGAGAGAGAGAGAGAGGGGAGAAATGAGTCGGTCTGAAATGAAGAACATACCTATGTATTTTTATTATCTATCTTGCTATTTACATAATATGTGTGTATATATATGTACAACAATAAAATATGTAAAGAATATAAATAAAACCAAAAATACAATTGGGCCGGGTATCCTCTATTGCTACTGGGCTGGGCCCTTTCCTTTAACTGAAATGGCTGAGTCCATATCTGGTTAACACCCCCTCAAACTGGAGGGTGAAAACATACCAAGCTTGCCAAAAATGCTGTGATGAAGCTGCCCACATAGAGCCTTGGTCATAATATCAGCTAGTTGGTTAGCACTGGAAACAAAATATAAAGAGATAAGCCCGGGATTCAAACACTCACGAACATAATGGCAATCAATCTCAATGTGCTTCGTACGCTCATGGAAAACTAAATTTTTGGCAATATGAAGGGCAGTCTAACTATCACAATGGACTGGGACATGAGTGCAAATAGTAAAACCAAGATCCCCAAGTAGTCTGACCAGCCATGAGATTTCAGCAGCCACTTTCCTTAGGGCCCTGTATTCAGCTTCAGCGGAAGACAGAGAAATGGTGGGTTGTTTCTTACTTTTCCAAGAGATTGAGCTCCCACCAAGTGTCACATAAAACCCAGTAATTGATTTGCGAGAGATACCACCAGAATCCCAATCAGAATCAGAATAGGCCACAAGGTACAAGTCAGAAGAGTTGGAGAGAAGCACACCCTGAGAAGGACGAGCTAACAAATATCTGAGAACATGCAGTCCAACCATCATGTGAGGAACATGAGGTTTCTGAAAAAACTGGCTCAAATGTTGGACTGAAAAAGAGATATTTGGTCTAGTGTGCTGCAGGAAATTGAACTTGCCAATGAGGCTCCTGTACAGACTAGGATCAGGGAGAAGATCACCCATGTCTAGGGTCAACGTAACAAAAGGATCCAAAGGAGTCACAACAGAAGAAAAATAATTGCAGTTGAACTCAGCAAGGAGATCATTAGTATATTTATGTTGACTCATGATATAACCCTGGGAGGGGGGGGGGGGGGTCTTGGAGATTTCCAAACCTAAGAAATAGTGGACTGAACCCAAATCCTTGATCTTGAACTGATCATCCAAAAAGGACTTCAGGGATTTTATTTCAGTAAGATCATCTCCAGCCAATAAGATATCATCAACATAGACAGTCAATAATACCAAAGAGCCAGAGGAGGATTTGGTGAAGAGAGTAATCATTGAGACTGGAAATGTAGCCTCTTGAGAGCAAAGCCTCAGATAGTTTTGAAAACCACTGCCCGGAGGCTTGCTATAACGACCCGGCCAATCGTTTTGTGAATTATAGTCCCGTTTCTCCCATTTCTGCTTCCTTATATTTTCCTCAACTATATTTCATCGTATCGTGTTGGTTGGTTCGGGTCCGGAGTGGTTTCGGTGCGGAATGAGACACTTAGTTTCCTATTTAGAAGCTAAAGATGGAAAAGTCAACCGGATGTTGACTTATGAGTAAACGATCTCCGATTTGGATTTTTGTGGTCCGGTTAGCTCCGTTATGTGATTTTGCACTTGGGAGTGCGTCCGGAATGTGATTTGGAGGTCCGAGATAGAATTAGGCTTGAATTGGCGAAATTAAAAAATTTGCGATTTTGGTCGGCAGTGGAAAATTTGATATCGGGGTCGGAATGGAATTCCGTAAGTTGGAGTAGGTTTGTATTATTATTTGGGACGTGTGTGCAAAATTTCAAGTCGTTCGGAGGTGATTTAGTCTGTTTCCGCGTCGTTCGGGGAATTTGGCAGTTTAGAAGTTCTTAAGCTTGAATCCGAGGGTGATTTGGTGTTTTGATCTTGTTTTGAGTGTTCCGAAGGTTCGACTAAGTCCGTATGTTGATATGTTACTTGTTGGTATTTTTTGTTGAGGTCCCGGGGGCCTCGGGATGAATTAGGAATGTTAACGGAGAGTTGGGAAGTGGAATAAGGCAGCTGAAGCTGCTGCTTCTGATGTTTTCGCACCTACGGAGTGGGAAACGCAGGTGCGATGATCGCAGATGCGGAAGGTGAACCGCAGATGCGGAATCTTGGAGAGATGAGGCAGGAGCCGCAGGTGCGGATAGTGGAGCGCACCTGCGAGACCGCAGGTGTAGTGTTGTGACCGCAGAAGCGATTTTTGAAGGGTTAAGTAGGAACCGCACCTGTGATGGATTTCCCGCAGGTGCAGCATCGCAGATGCGACTATTGGACCGCAGATGCGGAAGTTCTGGGCAGAAAGTATAAATTGTGGACTTTGCGAATTTTGGGTCATTCTTCACCATTTTTATCTGGTTTTTGAGCTTTTGGGAGCAATTTGAAGAGGTATTCAAGGGGGTTTTCATTGAGGTAAATAATTTGAGCCCTAATACTCGTGTTTATGGTAATTTCCCATTGTTTTATCATGTAGTTAGTGCATATTAGGGGTGAAAATGAGGGGTTAGGGCTTAGAATTTTGGAGAGTTTGATTGAGGATTTGAGGGGTCAAATGGAGTCGGATTTTGATAATCTTGTAAGTGTGGACTCGTGAGTGAAAGGGCTTTCTAGTTATGTGATTTTTGTCGGATTCCGAGACGTGGGCCCGGGGGCCGGGTTTGAGAGGATTTCGGGATTTGCGCCTAATTTGATAGTTTTTCTTGTGGAATTCCTTCCATTAGCGCATATTTATGGTATTGTTCTGGTTGTGAATAGATTCGGAGAGATTGTAGGCTGAGTCGAGGGGCAAGAGCATCGCGGAATAGAGATTTGACCGATTTGAGGTAAGTAACGATTGTAAATTTAGTCTTGAGGGTATGAAACCCCGGATTTTGTATCTTTTTACTATTTTGAGATGATGCACATTCTAGGTGACGGGCGTATGGGCATGCACCGTTGGGGGATTGTGACTTGGTTCGTCCCGTAGCAGCTATAAAGTTGCGTATTTGGTTGAAACTATATGTTACTTATGTGTTTTAGAAAGAGTTCCTGTAAATAGGGCTGAATGGCATATTTGGGCCTTGTGCCAGATCTGTTTGGACCCTTGGGGGCCTTTTCTTACTATCCTCTCACTGTTTTTGGTTGAAAATCTATACTCAGTCTTGTTACACTTATTGATTTTATAACTCAGTCTTTATTACTCTGGTTTGATACATATAAAATGTTGTGTTGGGCTAAGTACCCTGTTTTACTGAGAGCCTGAGTGGCTTGAGAGGTTTATGATTGAGTGAGTCCGAGGGCCTGATTGATTTATGCCATGAGGTGGCTTGTTATAGCGCTTGGGCTGAAGGAGCCCCTCCGGAGTCTGCACACCCCCAGTGAGCGCAGGTACCTTGAGTGTGAGCGATGGTGAGGTATGCCCAAGGGGCTGTATACGAATGACTGTGAGGTTTGCCCGAGGGGCTGTATATGAGTGATGTTCTACCCGAGGGGCTGCTTATGAGTGATGTTTTGCCCGAGGTGCTATTTGTGATTTCATCATTTTGCTCACTGTTGCACTGAGCCTCTGTTTGAGAACTGTTGAAAAATATCTTCAAATGATTTTACTGAAACTGAGTTAAAACGAAATGATTTGATTCAAACTCTGCTTTTAAAAGCCTGTTATATTTTTACTGAGATTTCCTGATATGAACTTATTATGCTTTATTGCTCGTCACTGCTTCTCAGTCTTTATTTACTTTGGTTACTTAATGAGTTGGCGTACTCACTGTCGCGCCCCCTTTTTCTCGCGAAATCGGGTTTATCATTTGGGAGGACAACTCATTCCTTTTGGAAAATTGGGTTTGATTTGAAGAGTCGCCACCTAATGATCAAGGTGCATTAGGACACCAAGGAGATTTGATTTGAGTAACCAGAGATTGGGTAAGGGCTTGAAATTATTCTAAGGGGAAGGTGTTAGGCACCCCTCAGAATCCACTAGTGTGGTTCCCGGCCAGACTATTATTGTAAATTTGGGTACAATTAGCATACAAACAAATAGGGCTCAAATAAGAGGAGATTTCATCACATAAAGGTTTGAAAGTAAACAAGGTTTGAAAGAATAATTAGAAAAGCTGATTTTAAACAAAGAGTTAAAAAATAAAGAATAAAGGGAGAAGGGTCCTAGGTTTATTAATAATATGGATCACCCCACACAATGCCCGGTAATCACTCCTCGATGAGGGGCTACACATGACATTATCGCGTGGTCATCATATCCGTATCTACCCTTCCCACCCCGTTAAGGTATTAAAGCGCGGAATGGTCTCGTTTACCTATTGCATGCTATTACCTGTCACAATCCTATCAGTCCCGGAGGTATTAGGACTACTAATCCTAAAGGGAAGGGATGTTAGGCTTATTTGTGATTTCAAATGGGCAAAATTCTAAGGCGGCATACAAAACACGTATAACAAGTTGGGGAAAGCACATAACAAGCAAAGGCTCAAATATACCCCCTTTAAACAAAGAAGCACGTAATTAGCATGACTTACACATACTGTTTAGGGTCTGATTGAATACTAAACGTGAAATAACTTAAAGGTTGAGGCAGACTGATTTATTACATAATTCAGATAAGAAGCCCGAATCAGGCCTGCTTGCTAGTTGTAATTAATAGAACAGATTCAGATTATAACTTTACCCTAAGGCTCGCCTAAGTGTTAATACGGGGTCCTATAGGCATGATATCTACTGAATTCAGAAAATAGTAAGGCTTGAAATAAATTATTTGAATGCATACTTGTTAAACTTGCTAAGTGGAGGAATCAAATTATTAAAAGAGAGGCAGGAATTAACGAATTGATTATAAATTCTGCAATCGTCAGTATCCATTATTACTGGTTTTATATCTAACACTGAGTGAGGCGAATCAGATTCGATTAGCAATTCCTATAGGCATGCTTTCTATGCATTGCTGATTTTAAACTTTGTAGACATGGTGTAAAAATGCAGAAACCTTATAGACATAGTATCTAAATGCATAAGGCTTGTTTTAAACCTATAAACATGACATATAGATGCAGAATTTGTTTAAGACCTATAAACATGGTATCTAGATGTAATTGAATATGCAGAATTGACAAACCCATATGCATAATTTCTATACGAAGTTGAATATGCAGAATTCAGAATACCTATAGACATGGTTTCTATATGATAGTTGGATAGGCAGGAATATAGTAGTCTTATAGTCATGGTTTCTATATGTATTTGAAATATGCAAAATTATGATAGACCTATAGACATGATTTCTACCCTTTGCATGCAGAGTTACCCACCCTTTTTCACTAGCCAGCCCCAAGCATTTATTACAACTTATTACAAACCATAATGAATAAAAATTACATCAAAAAATAGTAAAATAAAAGTACAACCAAAGGAGAGCCTGATTCAGACTTCCTGTCTGAAATATGAGGTAAACCAACTCCAAGAGATCATGATCCAAAGCCTTTCTCTAATTTGAGTGTGTCAAAGTTCCCTAAAAGCCCCAATGGGACTCCGGGCAATGCTCACACCCAAATTATATCACCAGAATATGGACAAGTGCAGTGTGGAAGGGCCAGCCCTCGAGTGTCCAAGTTTTGAGGGAGCTCAAAGGGTCCCAAGGCAAGGCTCACAAGAGGGGGGCAGAACTTAAAATCTAAGAGAGAGTGCAAGTGAAGAACAGAATTTTAAGGAATAAAGGAGAGGGAAACAACCACAAACAGGTGCACAAAAGGGGTTCAGGGAGTAGGGGAGTTGCAAAGAGCCTATTGCTTAGGCTAGGGCAAGCTTTAGGCATACCCAGCAATGGAGGATGTTGGCATGCCTATAATTCTGCCAGAACACATCATATTAGAGGCTAGGATCCCAGGGGATCAAATTTGAGTTATGGACAATAATTTGCAGTACTTCCATGCCTCAAACCATAGCATAAACACATAGGGAGTGGGTGTTTTGGGTTTCACAATAGATTTAGAATAGGGAGAAGGAAATTACAGCATGCTAGAGTAAGTGTTGAACTATACAGAAGTAGTAAGAAAATAGGGGTACAAAAGTAGTAAGAAAAACACATTGTTGTGGTGCTACAAAGCTTAAATAAGGACATACCAGTTTCAAAGAAGCAAATAGAGAAAGCAGGCAGCAAAACTTGTAAACAGGCCACAGTAATAACAATAAGAGAGAATACTTTTTGAGTGTGAGTATAAGTTTAGAAAGACTACGAATGATGGGGTCCCTTGTGTTAATGAAAGAGTCGTGTACTTATAGTGTGAAAAACAGGCAGAAATAAGGTAAGAAAACAATTAAGGAACTAGGTATCAATTAAAATCAATCAGTGCAAGACTTCCTTTAATTAAGGAATTCAGACTTAAACGGTAATGAGCAAGGAAATAATTTAAGGAAAGAGATCAAACAAGCATCTTGTGCAAAGTAGGCAATTAGGGGTAGATACATAGGAGTTTATTTAAAGGCATAAATTTGAAATACACGGTTACATAAATAAGGTAGAAAATCAATTAGTACACAGTAAATCAAGGAGTCAGAGGTTTGTAATTATTGGTCCATGAATAAACCAAGTCAGAAAAGCTAAGGAAAGTTTACAACTCAAACCAAGCAATAGGAAAACCAGCAAACAAGGAAAGAAGATCAATCAGATTTTCACAAAGGAAGTCTGAAATCAATCAAAATTGAATGCCATTTTAGATGGGGGTTCAGCATATATAAAGAGCACACAAACATGCTAAGCTGAATTTAGGGCAAATAAACGTCATGCCATTGCAAAGATGGTAGTCACATAGGTCAGCGGCGTAGAAGAGAGATAGTATCAAATAGCATACAAAGGGTCCAGTATAAGGACCTTAGAAGAGTTTTAGTAGAGAATCAGAATTGCCTAAAGAAATAGAGATTGAAACAAAGATTTTAAGATTCAGTTGAGCAACAGAGGAAACAAATTTAGAAACTCGAAATAGTTAGGGTTTCTGAAATCAAACAATTTCCAAGATGAAGGACAAGCATACCACATAGTTAATGGTCTCAAAACTCGGATGAACCCCCAAATTCTAGGGTTTTTATCATCAATCGAGTGTAGAGATGAGAGGACAAGTAATCAAGGAAAAAGATAATAATCGAAACAGGTTCAGAGGTCTCAGAAAAGAACTGAGACCTTTAACATGCTTTTTCAGTAGCAGGAACACATGAGAAGCATAGTAAAAGAACAGCATGCGAAACACAGTAGAAGAACTCAAAGAAACATAGTAGAAGGAACTAATAAGAACACAGTAGGAGAAACTACTAAGAACACAGTAGGAGAAACATATAAAGAAGCATAGTAGAAGAAACAAGAACAAAGTAGAAGAAACTTAATAAGAAACATAGTAGAAGAAGCACACAAGAGAAATTCGAAATCGTAGTGAAACACTGGATTTCTTATCTCATGTCTGAATAGAAAATGAAAGAAAACACCTAAATAACTCAAAAACCCTAGATCGGAAAAATAAAGGTTTTGAAAGCATAGTTTTGAAAGAAATCTCGAGAAAACATTTAAAAGTTTAGAGAAAGCACAGATATACAACGGATCTAAAAGAATCGGAAAAACCTCGAAAACTAGGGTTTCAGAGGAACCCAAATGGTGAGAAAGGCTTGGATAGGTCACTAATCTGAGCTGGAGAAGTCGAAATCAGGCTCGAATGACCAAGGATGGCCGGAGCAAGGCCGGAGATGGACATAGAACTCGAATCAAACAAGGTCTGGGCCAAGCTTCTTCGTGGTCAGGCCTTGAAACTTCAGTAACCAAGCATGTAGGAGTTATAGGAGGCCGGTATAGGACTTCCATGGCCTTGGAAGCCATGGATTCCGGTGGTTCTAAGGTGGAAGTGGAGGGAGGCGGCTAGGGTTTCTGAGAGAGAATTTGGGAGATGGGAATCCAAGGGCGACTACCGGTGAGGAATGTTTTAGGGTTGGGGGTATTAGGGAATTAAAAAGGGAAAGGACGAATGTGAGCCGTTGATCTGTTAGATCAACGGCTGGGATTAAAAGGGGGGCCGGGTGGGTTATTTTTAAAGGGTTGTGGGTCGGGTAGATTTAAGATTTGGGCCGGGTAATGGGATCTGAAATTGGGTCCAATTAGGGGTGCCAAATCTGGCTAAAATTGAAACGCAGATGGGCTAACAATTAAATAGCCATTTTCCCTTTATTTATTTTATAAAAATAATAAATAATTTCTGGAAGTAAATTAAAGTCACTAAAAATGATTAATAATACATAATCATTAAATTAAAAATACTGGAGTCAATTTTGTAATTACAAACATAATTAAACCTTAAAAGAGGCTAATATTGCAATTATACGCAATTTAGCTTTTAAAATGCTAAATAAATTTATAAAAATATGCAAAAAATTATGTTAGCTATATTTTACTATAAATGTGAGAATCCAATAAATGACTCACCAAAATGATAATTTTGGGGACAATTATTGGATTTTTCTTGATAAAATAGAGCAATGAATTGATTTAGAAATCTTTGAAAAAATAGAAAAAAATAATAAAACCTTGGGATATACTTATATATGCATATATAGGCTATTTTGAAGGTATTTGGCATATTCAAAAATACAGGAAAAAATTGGGTATCAACACTCACGTTACTCCCTACTCCTTGTGTGCAGATCCAGGCGTATCAGGACCCGGTAGAGGCTGTTGACTATTCCAGCCATAGATCTTCTCGGAGTTAGCAAGGTAGCTGCTTGCGATCGCAGCCCTGCTCTTCTCCCTCCTATCCTCCTATAGTTTATTTTGTAGTTACATTTCTAGACTGTGTTAGTCTCAGTATTTTCGGACAGATTTTTTAGTAGATGCTCATGACCAGTGACACCCCAATGTCGGGCTTTTCTTTCCGCACTTTGTTATTCAGATTTTCTTTATGAAGTTTTATTATTAAATAGCTTGAAGTTATCCTTAAATTGAAATATCGGGTTGTTTTTGGTAAAGAGTCGGCTTGCCTAGTTCCACGATAGGCGCCATCACGACATGATAGCTTGGGTCGTGACACTTGCCTAAGGCCATAGAGAGATTTCTTGAGCTTACATGCCAGAGGAGTTGAAGAAGAAGCAGAGGAGACATCAAGATCGGATGGAATTTTCATATAGACCTCCTCATGGAGATAACCATGGAGGAAGGCATTATTAACATCCAACTGGTACACAGTCCTATCTCTCTTGATGGCCAGAGTTAAGAGGCATTTGATGGTGGTGAGCTTGATAACAAGGGAGAAGGTTTCAGTGAAATCTATGTCTTCCCTCTAAGTATCACCTTAATAACCAACCTTGCCTTGTATCTTTCAATAGACCCATCTGCCCTCTACTTAATCTTATAAACCCATTTGTAAGGAATGGTCTTCTTTTTTGAGAGAAGATGGACAATGTCCCAAGTCTGATTATCCTCAAGAGCATGAAATTCTTTGAACATGGCCTCTTCCCATGAAAGATGAGTTGCAGCCTGCTGGTAGAGCTGAGGTTCGTGCATGTGAGCTTCACTAGAGGAAATCATAGATTTTGTAGAATTAGGGGAGGAGATGACAGCTGAGCGGATATAATCCTTAAGGTGAAAAGGTTGAATGACAATTCTAGTGGATTTTCTTAAGAGATGAGGATCAGAAGTAGTTGAGGTGGAAGTGGGAGAAGTAAAAACAGAAACAGGGGAACCAATAGGAGGTGAAGATGAAGGGAGAAGATGAGAAGTGGGGAAGGACTCAGAATAACTAGTAGAGGGAGTAGCCATATGAGGAGGAGCTGGGATATCCAAAAACGTGGGAGGTAAGACATTGAAATGAGAAGAATTAGAAGAAGAAGAAGAAGAAGAAGAAGAAGAATTAGAAGAAGAAGAAGAAGAAGAAGGAAAACTATGTTCATGGAATACCACATCTCTAGAATGGAAAACAAAAGAGTTAGACAAATTGAGCAATTTGTAATCTTTCTTCACACATGGATATCCTAAGAATATACATGCAATAGCTCTAGATTGGAACGTATCCCTGCCTACCTTAGGGGAAGTAGCAAAGCAGAGACAACCAAATGATCTTAAATGATCATAGGACGGTGGATGACCATGAAGCTTTTCAAAAGGGGAAAGTTTAAGAAGAAGTGGCGAAGGCATTCTATTGATAAGGTATGTAGCAGTAGGACACATTCCCTCCAAAATTTCAGTGGTAGTTCAGATTGAAACAGTAGAGATCTTGAGACTTCTAAAAGATGTTTGTGTTTTCTCTCCACAATACCATTTTGTTGTGGAGTATAGGGTATGGAATTTTGATTTAAGATTCCCTGGGAAGCATAAAAACTGATGGCTTCAGAACTACTTCCAAGCTCAAAAGCATTATCTGATCTAAAAGTGTGTATTGAGGAATTGAAGTGAACTTTCACCATGGAAGTGAAAGCTATAAGAATGGACAAAGCATTACTCTTGGAGAAAGAAGATGGGTCCAAGTGACTCTAGTAAAATCATCAACCAAAGTGAGAAATACCTAAAGCCATTATAAGTTTTAGTGTTGTGAGGGCCCCAAATGTCAATGTGAACTAGTTGAAAAGGTGTGGTAGAATGAATAGTACTATCATGAAAATGGAGTCTTTATTGTCTAGCCATTGGACAAATTGAGCATTAAAAGGTTGTTTAGTGAATACCTTGTTAGACATAAAGGAAATAGATTGCATCTTATGAAAAGGCGCGTGACCTAATCTCCGATGCCAAAGTAGATCCATCTTATTAACAAGTGAAGTTTGATTACAACTAGGTGGAACATTTACATGTAAAGGTGCAAGAACATTTCATGTAAAGGTGCAGGAACAGATTTATTACATGGAATTGAACCTACATAAAAAAAACAGACTCATTGCAAGTGGCATCAACAAAAGATGATAGAGAAGAAGTTGTGCTGGTAAACAGATCTCCATCTGGATGAAGATAATAGAGCCTGCCAGCAGCCTTACCAATTATCAATGGCCTCTTCAGAGAAGGGCCTTGTAGAGAACAATGGAATTTGATAAGAACTGCAATACAATTCAGCTGAATAATAAGTTTATAAATAGAAATTAAATTAAAATGGAAAGATGGTACTCGAAGGACATTAAGTAAAGTTATAACATGTCTTAGATGTAAGGATCCAGTTGATATAACCTTAACTTTGTATCCATTAGGTAAGGTGACAAGAAATGGTTTGGTTAGAGGCACAACATTGTGAAGCAAATGTTTGTGTAGAGTCATGTGGTTAGTGGACCCTGAATCCAAGATCCAAGGGTTTGGATTTGACTGTGAAGAAGCACACACATGAAAATCTACAGAGTCTACAGCATAGGCAGTGAACAAACCTGCAAAGTGAGCAAATGCAGAATCCTCATCTGGGAGAATAGGTAGAGCAGAACCAGGAGAGACCTCAACTTGTTGAAATAGAGTCAGAAGATGCTGATATTGCTCCTTTGTAAATCCATGAACTGGAGCAGAAATTCCAGGAGGCTGACTGGACCCAGAAGATGGTTGAGGATAGGAAATGTCACCTTGGACATAAGAAGCAGACTTTTTACTGTTGGTAAATTTGAAATCAGGGGAAAACCATGAAGTTTGTAGCATTTTTCCACTATGTGTCCAGGTTTCTTACAGTATTTACAAAATACAGTGGACACGTTCTTCTTGGGTTCAAAGTTCACCTTCTGAGTGAAGTTTCTATTGTTATTGTACTGAGTAAGGGTGACAGAGAAAGAAGCAGAATCTCCAGAGAAAATTGAAACATTGGAAAGGGACTCCTTTAGACTCTCATCCTGTTGAAGGAGAGAGTAAGTCTTGCATAGGAGGAAGAGGGTTCATCATCATGATGAAACTCTTAACAATAGAGTAGGATTCATTCAACCCATTCAAGAATTGGAACAATTGCTGGTCCTCTATAAACTTTAGAAGTGCTCCACAAGAGCACACTAGACCAACATAAGAGGAGTTCAATTCATCCCATAAGCTCATAAGCTTAGTGAAGTAGGTAGCAATATCTGATGAACCCTGAGTGGTTGTACTAATTTCCCTTTGGATTTGAAGGTACTTTGACCCATTTGGCAGACCAAATCTTTCATTAATGTCTTTCCAAACTTCTCATGCAGTCTTAAGACACATGACACTGGTGGCAATTTCTCTGGACACAGAATTAGTTATCCATGCTTTCACCATGTCATTGTACCTTTCCCAGAGAAAAAAGGGGAATCTGGTGGTGGTTGAGGAACCCTACCATCTAAGAGTCCTAACTTGTTCTTTGCAGACAAGGAGGTAAGCATACTGTTTCTCCATAGAACAAAACCACAGCCATTAAAAGGCACAGACACCAGCTAACTACCAGGACTTTCAGACGGATGCACATACAAAGGATGGGATGGATCTATCATGAAGGGAGTAAATCCCTCAGAGGTCGTACTACTAGGTGATCCTACGTTTTCCATAATACAACCCATACAATGAAGTTCAAGTCCGGTAAATTGAGAGAAAATAATTAACAACTGAATTAGCACAATTTCTACACAAGTACACTACATGCAACATCAGATTTATATGATTTTGAAGTCGAACAGGAAGGATATTACCAGCCTATTTCTCAAACTCGAAGAAGAAAAGTCTTCTCTAAATATGAAACCATAGAAAACCGAATCTGCAGAAATTGCTAAGGAAAAACTCGGAAAACCAAACCTCCTAGCAGGACCAGACAATTGAAGAAGAAAGACGAAGAAAGCCCCAAATTTTGATGGCAAAATCGTCGAATAGCAGTTGTCGCCGATCAACCAGATAAGGAAACGAAACCGTTCAAAGCTCTGGGCGAGGGTAACATCGGAATGAAGCTCATGATGAGAGGAATCATAATTCCTGCTCTGATACCATGTTAGGTTGAAGATTAACCAGTTATAGTGGAAAGAGAAGAAGAAAACCCTAGTTAGGGTGATGAGAGAGAGAGAGAAGAGAAATGAGTCGGTCCGAAATGAAGACCGGACCTGTGTATTATATATATATATATATATATATATATATATATATATATATATATATATATATAAACAAATAAAAATATTATTTGCACATACACTTATAGTGTGTATTCCTAAACAAATATATAAAATGGACAAGAACTTAAAAAGCCCATAAAGAGGCTTTAGGCCACCGACGTGGAAAAAGTCCCACATTTCCCTCAAATTAACAAACTACTTCTTACATACCCTAATGCAAGTATTAGTGGCTCCTTCCAACGACTCGAAAGCTAGCAAATGGAGATAAAATTACCGCTGCTCCAAAGTTCCCTTGGTACCTACTACTATAAAATATTATAAAAAAGGAGAAAAATAACAACAGGAAAGCTAGCAAAATGCATAAGTTAAACAAAGACCATAGAAGGTCATTTTCATTAAAAGTACACAAATAAACTTAGTGCAAGATTGCACAAAGGATTGACGTGCCACACTTATTTAAATTGTAACAAACGGCTACTAAAAGCCAATAAGAACACAACATTAGCTACACTTTTAAGAAAGGCAGCACTTTATTTTGTGTGACACTTCATCCTTAATTTGTTGTGATCTCTAATTAGTTAGTTATCCATCATCTCTTCTTCAAGCAAAGCTGCAGTCAAAGTTTTTGCTTCCTCGGCCAATGTTTCAGCTCCTGTTTTGATCATCTTCCCATCAAATACACATGGCTTATAGCAAATGCACCTTCTGAGGATTTTGCTACATTTTCCATCGGTAAACTTCTCACTGCGACAAGCTCTTCTGCATGGTGGTTTGGTAAAGCATAATCCCTCGAATGTATTGCTTTCTGCTTTGCAAGTACTCTGAGCTTGCACCTCTACAATTATACAAAAGCACTTGTAAGTACATCTAAAAGAAAGACCATAGTTGAAAATTTTACGAGGTATTTAACTCATACACACTAACACTTTTAATTTACGGTATTAGGACTCTCCCAAAAGATATTTATAGGTAACATCCACAAAAATTTAGAAAATAAGGCAAGCGGAATGTTATCACATATAACAGAGACATGATTATGTAAAAAACTATTATAAATATAGTATTAGGTCTCTCCCAAAAATTATATACAGATAACGCTCCATAAAAATTTAAAAAATAAGGCAAGTGGAATATTACCACATATAACAGAGACCTGAGAGTGTAAAAAAATATTACACTATTGGTACACTATAAGAGTCAAACAAATTTAACTTGGAAAACTGATAAGAAAATTATAACTTTAAATTCATTTTGATAATATAAACCAGAGTCATATGCAGACACCATTATAAGGAGGCTTTTTGTTTTTAAAAAAACAAACTTATGTCCTCGACTGCATAGCAAGAACAAGAATTAAACTTCACATAATTTCCATTTATTTTATTTAGATTTTAGAGGAACAAATTAATGGAGACAAACCATAGGCAACAAAAAGTATCATTGCCAAGACTGCAAATGCCATGAAGCACAAGGAGCGAGCCATAGTTTCTTTGAATGAGTAAACAAGATAAGAGTTAATTATAATAATAAAACAGATTGCAATTCAGAGTTGTGAATGAACACTAACATAATAGAGGTATTTATAGGCAATGAAATAAGAGTGGAAAAACTTTTACTTATCTTTTGAAGCAAAAAAGAAAAAGAAAAAGAGAATAGATAAATTTAGTGGGCCAACAACTATGTGAAGTGTATTATTGCGGTAGCTGTTGGTAATTTTGAAATTTGGAGATATATCAATAACACATGTTCCTCATGTTCATAAATTTTTAGTAACTAGTTATTCTCCCCAAAAGAAAAGAAAAAACTCCTAGTAATTACTAGATTTTGGTGACAAGCAGAGCTGGCAAAAGAACTTAGAATCACATCAGCATTAGTTGAAGACTTCTTTTACGCAGGGTCCGGAAAATAAAGTGAATCCAGAATTTTAAGATAATTGGGGCACTATTGAACAAAGGTAGATTTAGAATTTATATTAGACGGGTTTAACTTTAGTCTCTTACCATGAACCCACTAGACTTTTGAAATTATAGGTTCAAAATTATATTCTTTGATTTTAGTGATTTTCACATATATACTTTGTGCCAAAAACAAGATCGTTCGAAGTGAGATTTGAACCGTCAATTTTACTTATAGAGGTGTACCCAATAATTATTACACCATAGTAGTCTTTTCAGCATGGTGCACGCATATATATCTTTAAGTAATTTAAAAAAAAAATATTGTTATACATGGTTTAAGAAAAGGAGTATGTGTTCACGTGAACCATATCCCTAAAGCTAGATATGCCCCTGCCGGGGAAGGGCCGCATCCCAAGGGATGTAATGTAGACAGCCTACCCTAATGCAAATAATAGTGATTGCTTTCACGATATGAACTCGTGACCTATTATAGGTCATACGATTATAACTTTACCGTTGTTCCAAAACTCCCCTTCCTACGTAATAATTAATGAAATTAGAAATTAAACTTGATATGCTATGTTAGAGTGCCACAATGGTCTTGAGATCTGTTTTAAAAGGCAGAATTGGGACTCGCCCCGGGGCGTAGCACTCGTAAAACGCCCTGGGCTTATGTGTGGGGCTTAGTTCCATGAGACTTATGCCTCGTCCACCGGGGCTTACGCCCCGGACACGCCCAACGCCCAGGGTACTAGGCTCGCCTAATAGAGCTTTATGCAATTGTATGTAACTAACCTTGTAAATCCTCAAATTTTCTTAACAAATCGTTGAAAATTACTTCTTTCTTAATCATAAATCATTAAGTTAAGAGTATTTTATGTCTTAATTAAAATAAAAATTATTGCACGTCATCCGCTAAGACTGCTATGATAGTAAATTTTAAATAAATCTTTCATTTCAAAAGTATTTATTTATTAGCTTTTGTTATGTCTTTACTATATAATAGTCCATAATTTTTTTATAATTATTTTTCTAAATATTTTTTTCACATTTACGAGATACAATACTTATTAATTTAATATCTTAGTATTAGCTAGTAGTTATTTACAAATAATTAGTTATCATGATATTGTATGATCAATTATGTGTCAGTTTATTAACTTGTTGAAACTTAAAAATAGATGATGCTACAGAATCTTATTTAAATTGTGAATTATGTTTTTATATAAATTCTCTTCGAATAGAAAGCATATTAAATAAAAGTAGTATTTTAAGTAAAATATCAAATTATAATATTGAAATTCTTTCAAGATTTATTACTCCTTAAGCGATACATATAAGATTTCATATCGGATATATTACTTTTGATGTTTGAGTTGTAACGATGTTACAACTAATTTTCATATTATGATATATGTCATACTTTTCGCATTATTCATAGTCGAATTATAATTTGTAAATATTTTAAATAGATTATTTGTTATAATTTTGTGATTTTAATGTAATTTTTATAATTATTTTTTATTTTATACTATCTTTAAATTCTTGAAATTAGTAAAATTTAAAGATCCGTGGGACTTACGCCCCATGTCTCAGGGCTTACGCCTCGCCTCGTCAGAGGTAAAACACCTCGCCTCACGCTCCTGCATTTTAAAACATTGGTCTTGAGTAAGACAAGAATCAAGGTCAATTTCTAATCATGGTATCAAAATCAGACCTATATTAATTCATAATTTATCCGATGAAGGTCCCCCATGTTTTTTTTTTTTTTTTAAAATCCTTAATTATATTATAGATAATTAATTGTGCATCATTAAGGTGCTAATATAATATACCAATTAGTATTGTTTTCTACAGCCAACCAGAGGTTGTCATAATTAATACTACTATTCGAAGTTACCTTAATGAAAAGAAATTTGTAATTGTCTGCTTCATATCTCTTATTTAGTATTGTTCTCGTTTTTTTTAATCTATTTGATGTGTTTTTTCTTATTGTTGTTTCTGCTTTTCCCATTTTTTCATTATTTTATTTCCTGTTCTTTCTTGCTGCGACAATGTTGAGTTGGGGGTCTATCGGAAATAGACTATCTACCAGCACGAGGTAATGGTAGGGTCTGTGTACACATGCACTACTCTCCCCAGACCTCACTAGTGGGATATATCACTAGGAATATCATTTTAATTTGTTTGTTTTTGTCACGACCCAAAACACGACCCGTCGTGATGGCGCCTATCAATGATACTAGGTCACCCGTTATTACCAAAACGCATTCAACAATAACAGAAATAAATTAAGACTTTTAAAATAACTGAAATCTTTGCCACAAAACGGGGTGAACCCCAAAACATAAGCACGAAAATAAAACCCGACATAGGGGTGTCACTAGTCATGAGCATCTAATATAACCGATTCGAAAGTAACAAGACAAACATAGTCTGGAATCCGAAATATAGAAAAATAAGGAAAGATAGGGAAGAAAAAAGCAGGGTTTCAAATGCCGGCAGCTACCTCGCGATCCAAATGACCAGCTACGAGTATTATCAACAACCTCCACGTCCAACAGCTCCTGGATCTGCACACGAGCTGCATGGAGTAACGTGAGTACACCAATTCAGTAAGTAAAAATAATAAATAAGGATTTGAAGATAGTGACGAGCTACACAGTTTTAGTTCATGTTCAATAGGCGAAATACATAATCAGCCCCTCCAAGTTGTCCACAACGTCATTTGAACACCTTAACTGATCCCTTTTTCATTTTAACATTTCAAGTGGCTATTAAATGTATCTCGTGAACATAATAAATTTTTTGATAAATATAAATTAAATACATTAACAAAATCTTTTTATTAATTAACAAACCCCCCCCCCCCCCCTTCATCTTCTTCCTTCTCACTCCCCCTCTCGCCCCCACCCCCCTTTCCCGTAAATAACCTCTCACACTAATTCCCTAGCACCTTCCAAGAAATTGGATGACAAAAACCCACATAAAATTGAATGAAATTGAGTGGTGGTCAGTGATTTCCGGCAATTTTCACCCATGAAATTGAGTGAAAATTGGATTCACCAGATTTCACCAGATTTGATTTTGAACACTCTATTCTTTTTCATATATAGAGAGAGAAAGTAAAAGATATCGTAATTCGTATATGAAGAAGACATTTTACTAACATTCCAACACCCCTTTTGTATAATATGAACAAACAGCACTATTTTCTCACTTCTTCTCCCTAGAAAATTCTGTTTTTCACTTCTTCCAAAGTATATTTTAGTCATGGCGAGGAACGGAGTATTCGCGGCGGTGGAGGGTGGAGAAGATGGAGGAGTTTGATAATTTGTGCCCGTCTTTTGATTCTTATGAAGTTCGTGTTCTTGCTGTCGATGATAGTCTCGTCGATCGAAAAGTTATTGAACGACTACTGAAAATCACATCTGGCAGAGGTTGAATGAAAATCCAAAACCCCAATTGAGTTGTTGTGTTTTTATCCAAACCCCCAAAAAAAGATAAGCCTAATTTTAAAGATCTTCACGCGCTTAGATGTAAGTGTAACACACAAAATTTGCCATGTCAGCGTAAGGGGTTTAAGAGAATATACTTCTACCAAGCAGAGGTGTCTATCTGGTCACATAACAAGTTAAAGTGTTCAAATGACCGTTGTGAACAACTTGGAGGGGCTGTTTATGTATTTCGCCTTTTCAATAATTTCAGAAAGGAAAATAGTCATGCTTCCAAAGTTCCGGTAATTCAAGTGAAATCAGTTTATTTTAGGCAAGTTCAAGTAAAACTAGATAAGAATATCTTTTAACGGTTTTCAAAACATGGATATAAGACAACTATGTGCATCAATAATGTAATCATATACTACCTCTCAGGCAATCATCTCTCAGTCCTCCCAATCACTCTAACCTCACAATAACTCATTCCTCAGAATTACTCAGCACTCGGCACTCGGCACTCGGCACTCGCACTCGGTAGGTACCTGCGCTCACTGGGGGTGTGCAGACTCCAAAGGGGATCCTTCAGCCCAAGCTATATAACAAGCCAATCATGGCATAAGATAATCAGGCCCACGGCCTCACTCAAGCATAAATCAATAAAACACGTTGTGGCATGTAGCGCGATCCCATAAATATCCTTACAATCAGACCCTCGGCCTCACTCAATCATCAATCTCTCCAGTCTCTGGGGCTCTCAGATATCAGGAAAATCAGCCCAAACAACAATAACATGATGCATCGAACAGAATAACAGAGATTGAGATATGATATGCGAGTACAAACTGTGACTGAGTACAAATAGCATTTAACAGGCAATTCAAGATGTAATACGGCCCCTACGGGACCCAACAATGCCAACATATAGCCTAAAAATGGTTTCTAACATGATTTACGGTCAATCTTCCATAACACATAGAGAGCATTTAGCTAACAACATGTTGTTAAACTTTACAGTTCTACGGGATAGACCAAGTCACAATCCCCTTGGTGCATGCCCACACGCCCGTCACCTAGCTTGTGAGTTACCTCCAAAATATTCACAAGACATAATATCCGGGGTTTCATACCCTCAGGACCAGATTTACAACTGTTACTTACCTCAATCTGAGCAAAATCCTATTCCGCGATGCCTTTGCCTCTCGAATCGGTCTCCAAATGTCTCGATTCTAGCCAAAAGTAATACAACACAATCAATATATGCCAAGGAACCAATTCCACAAGAACAACTACTAAATTGGACTCAAATCCCGAAATTGGCTCAAACCCGGCTTCCGGGTTCACGTCTCGAAATCCAAAAAAGCCACAAAACCTGAAAGTCCATTCACTCACGAGTCTAACCATACGAGATTTATCATAATCCGATATCATTTGGTCACTCAAAACCCCAAATTACGCTTTTCAAAATCCCAAGCCCTAACCCCCAATTTTCACTTTAAAACCCCACTAATTAGATGAGAAATCAAGGAGAAAAGCAACATAGATAAGGGTACTTAGGCTCAAGGGACTTACCTTAGTGAAAATCTTTGAATCCCCTTCAAAAATCACCTCAAAAGCTCCAAAGTCCGAGTTGAAAATGGTGGAAATGAGGAAAAATCACGAAGTCCTCTATTTATACCTTCTACCCAGCAAAACAACATATGCGGTACCGTTTAAGCTTCTGCGATGCCGCACCCGCGGAAATTCCATCGCAGGTGCGGATCCCACTTACTCTCCCAAAATCTGCATCTGCGGTCAAATACTCGCACATGCGAGTGCGCACCTGCGGGCCCTGCCCGCTTCTACGATCCTTTCTTCCCAGGCCCTTTTATGCATCTGCGCTGCACTTCCGCATCTGCAATTTTGCAGATGCGCTCCAAATCATGCACCTGCGCTTCTAATCCACGTCAGCCTTGCCCGCATTTGTGAGCCCCTCTTCACTTCTGCAGGGCCGCACCTGCGGAATCCCCACTGAAGCTGCGAAAATACCAGAACCAACAGCTTCAGCTGCACTTCTTCAACTCAAAACTATCTGATAACCACCCGAAATCACCTCGAGGCCCTCGGGACCACAACCAAACATACCGACATGTCCCATAACATCATACGAACTTAGCCAAATCATCAAATCACCTCGACCAACATCAAAACACCAAGTTACACTCAGATACAAGCCTAAGAACTTCTAAACTTCCGAATTCCACAAACGGTGCCGAAACCCACCAAAAAGTGTCCGAAAGACCTCAAATTTTGCACACAAGTCAAAAATGACTCCATGGACGTACTCCACTTTCCGGAATTCTATTATGAACCCGATATCAAAATTTCCACTGCCGACCAAAATCGCAAAAATTCTAACTTTCGCCAATTCAAGCCTAGTTGTACTACAGACCTCCAAATCATATTTTGGACGCGCTCCAAAGTCCAAAATCACCTAACGGAGCTAACGGAATCATCAAAATTCAAATCCGAGATTGTTTGCACATAAGTCAACATCCTGTCAACTTTTCCAACTTAAACCTTCTCATAAGAGACTAAGTGTCTCAATTCACTCCAAAACCACTCTGGTCCCGAACTAACTAACCCGGTAAGTCAAAATACAGCTATAGAACACAAAAGAAGCAGAAGGGGGGGGGGGGGAACAAGGCTACAACTCTCAAAATGACCGGCCGGGTCATTACATCCTCCCCTCTTAAACAAACGTTCGTCCTCGAATGGGTCTAGAACATACCTGGAGCCTCAAATAGGTGTGGATATCTGCTCTACATCTCCCGCTCGGTCTCCCAAGTTGCCTCCTCCACGGGCTAGCCTCTCTACTGCATTTTCGCTGAAGCTATATCCATTGATCTCAACTTTCGGACCTTTCGCTGCAAAATAGCCACCGACTCCACATCATAAGTCAAATCACCATCTAACTAAACCGTGTGGAAATCTAAGACATGAGACGGATCGTCGATATACTTCCGGAGCGTAGAAACATGAAATACTAGATGCACACCTGACAAACTAGGTAGCAAAGCAAGCTCATAGGCCACATCCCCAATCCTCCAGAGCACCTCAAACGACCCAATAAACCGAGGGCTCAACTTGCCCTTCTTCCAAAATAGCACCCTTCATGGGTGAAACCTTCAGCAAAACCTTCTCCCCAACCATGTAAGACACATCACAGATCTTTCTGTCAGCATAACTCTTTTGTCCTGATTGTGCTGTGCAAAGCCTCTCCTGAATCACTGTCACTTTGTCCAAAGCATCCTGAACCAAGTCGGTACCCAGAAGCCTAGCACCCGGCTCAAATCAACCCATGGGATCTACACTGCCTCCCATACAAAGCCTCATACGGATCCCTCTTAATGCTCGACTGATAACGGTTGTTGTAGCAAACTCTGCGAGTGGTAGAAACTAGTCCCATGGACCACCAAAATCAATGAAAAACGCATGTAATATGTCCTCTAGTATCTGAACAGTGCGCTCGGACTGTCCGTCCATCTGAGGATGAAATGTTTTACTCAACTCAACCTGAGTGCCCAACTCTCGCTGCACAGCTCTCCGAAACTGCGATGTAAATTGCGTGCCTCGGTCTGAAATGATGGAAGCTGGCACACCGTGCAGGCGAATAATCTCTTTAATGTAAATGTCACCAGACTGATCTAAAGAATAGGTAGTACACACAAGAATGAAGTGCGTGGACTTGGTCAACCGACCCACAATCACCCAAATAGCATCAAATTTCCTTGAAGTTCGTGGGAACCCAACTACGAAAACTATGGTGATCCGCTCTCATTTCCACTCTAGAATCTCTATCTGCTGAAGTAAGCCACCCGGTCTCTGATGCTCATAATTCACCTGTTGGCAGTTGAGACACCAAGCTACAAATCCAACTATATCTTTCTTCATTCTCCTCCATCAGTAGTGTTGTCCCAAATCCTGGTACATCTTCGCACGCCCGGATAGATGGATTACCGCGAGCTGTGGGCTCCTCTAGAATCAACGCCCGAAGCCCATCTACATTGGGAACACATATCCGGCCCTGCATCCTCAATAACCCATCATCTCCAATAGTCACATCCCTGGCATCATCACGCTGAACCTTGTCATGAGGACAAGAAAATGAGGATCATCATACTGGCGCTCTCTGATGCGATCAAACCAGGAAAACTGAGAAACCACATAAGTGTCGCGCCCCCTTTTTCCTCTGCGGAAATCGGGTTTGTGAGACATTTGGGAGGACAACTCATTCCTTTTGGGACACCAAGGAGGTTTGATTTGAGTAACCAGAGATTGGGTAAGGGCTTGAAATAATTCTAATGGGAAGGTGTTAGGCACCCCTCAGAATCCACTAGTGTGGTTCCCGGCCAGACTATTATTGTGAATTTGGGTACAATTAGCATATAAACAAATAAGGCTCAAATAAGAGGGGATTTTATCACATAAAGGTTTGAAAGTAAGCAAGGTTTTGAAAGAACAATTAGGAAAGCTTATTCAAAAAATAAAGAGTTAAAGTGCTGAAAAGAAAGAAATAAAGAATAAAGGGAGGGCAGTCCTAGGTTTATTAATAATATGGATCACCCCATACAATGCCTGGTAATCACTCCTCAATGAGGGGCTACACGTGACATTATCGTGTTGTCATCATATCCATATCTACCCTTCCCACCCTGTTAAGGTATTAATGCGCGTAATGGTCTCGTTTACCTATCGCATGCTATTACCCGTCCCAATCCAATAAGTCCCGGAGGCATTTAGGACTACTAATCCTAAAGGGGAGGGATATTAGGCTTATTTGTGGTTTTAAAAGTAAAATTTCTAAGGTGACATACAAAAGCATATATAGCAAATTGAGGGAAAAGCACATAGAAAACAAGAAGGCTCAGATATACCTCCTTTACACAAAGAAGCACATAATTTAGCATGACTTACATACTGGTTAAGGTCTAATTAAGAACATAAAGGTCGAGGTGGACTGATTTATTACATAATTCAGATAAGAAGCCCGAATCAGGCCTGCCCGCTGATTGTAGTTATTAGAAAAGATTTAGATTTTAATTTTAACCTAAGGCTTGCCTAAGTGTGGGACGAGGATCCTATAGGCATGGTATCTACTGAATTACGAACGCAGTAACAACAAACTGAATACGTACCGGTTAAAAAAGATAGTCAGATTATTGAAGAAAGGCAAGTTTTTTACGAAGGTTGTAAGTTCTTCAACTGATGACATCGTTATTACTGGTTTTAGCTCTATGCGCGAATGAAGCGATTCAGATTCAATTAATAGTTCCTATAGACATACATTCTATGCGTAGTTGGTTTTAAGCCCTTTGTAGATATGGTATAAAAATGCAGAAGACTCGTTTTAAACCTATGAACATGATATCTAAGCGCATAAATTGTTAAAACCTATGGACATGATATCTAAACGCTTAAGTTGTTTTAAAACCTTATGAGCATGATTTCTAGATGAAAAGATGAACATACAGGATTCAGAGGGACCTATAGGCATATTTTCTATATGCATATGCAGAGTTCAGATTTCCAGATACTTATAGACATGATTTCTATATGAGAGAATGCAGAATTCGGAAATACCTATAGACATGGCATCTATGTGAGAGATGCAGAATTTCGAAATACCTATAGACATGGTATCTATATGAGAGAATGCAGAAATTTAGAAGTACCTATAGACATGGTATCTATATGAGAAATGTAGAATTCAGAAATACATATAGGCATGATATCTATGCGAGAATGCAGAATTCAGAAATACCTATAGACATGATATCTACCCTTTGCATACATAATTACCCCAACCCTGTTTCACTAGCCATCCCCAAGAGTTTATTACAAATTAATACAGCACATATAAAGTAAAAATACATCAGAAAAAAAAATACAAATACAAGTACAACCAAGGAGAGCCTGATTCAGACTTCATGCCTGAAATATGAGGTAAACCAACTCTATAAGATCATGATCCAAAGCCTTTCTCCCATTTGGATGTGTCAAAGTTCCCTAAGAGCCTCAAAGGGGACTCCGGGTAATGCTCACACCCCAAATACATTATCAGATTAACACAACTGCAGTGTGGAAAGGCCAGCCCTCAAGTGTCCAAGTTCAGAGGGAGCTCAATGGTCCCAAGGTAAGGCTCACGAGAGGGGGGCACAACATAAAGACTAAGAGAGTGTGCAAGTGCAGAAACAACATTCTAAAGGGGAAAGGAAGGGAAATGGCTACAAATAAGTACACATAAGGGGTTCATGGGGAATAGGGGAATTAAAAGAAGCAAAAGCAGGCTGTGGGCATACCCAACAATGGAGAATGCTAGCACACCCATAAGCCTGTTAGAACACACTATTAGAGGCTAGGATCCCAAGGGATCAAGTTTAATTCATGGACAATAATTTGCGTATTGCCATGCCTTAAGCCATAGCTCAAACACATAGGGGGCAGGGGTTTGGGATTCATAATAGAAACATGCAGAAAGAAATCTGCATGCTAATTTGAGTGTTGAACTATACAGAAATAGTAAGTAGACATGGGCATAAAAGCATTAAATAAACACATTGTTGTGGTGCTTAAGCTTAAATCAGGACATACCAGTTTCAAAGAAACAAAATAGAGAAAAGCAGTAGGTCTTTGTAAACATGCCACAGTGCAGACAAGAAGAGAGAATACTATTATGTATAAGTGTAAGTTCAGAAAGACTATGAAATGTGTGTGTTAATGAAAGAGTTGTGCATTTATAGTGTGAAAATCGGGCAGAAATAAGGTAAGAAAATAGTTATGGAACTGAATATCAATCAAGAATCAATCACACAAGACTTCCTTTAATTAAGGAACTCAGATTCAAACGGGAAAACTATTTAAGGGAAGAAATCAAATATACATTATGTGCAAAGTAGGCAATTAAGGGTAAATACATAAAAGTTTATTTTAGGGGCAGAATTTTGAAACATACGGTTGCATAATGTGACGACCCGACCCGTCTTCACGTGAGTTACCGCACCGTTTTCCCCATTTTCTGCTTCCTTATGTTTTACTATAAGAGTCTTGAGTGAATGAGTCGATTTCGATTGGTTTTGGATGGAAATGAGACACATAGTCTCTTTAAGGAAGGTTTGCCTCGGAAAAGTCAACCAGATGTTGACTTATGAGTTAGAGAGCTTTGATGTGATTTCCAGTGATTTGGTTAGCTTCGGAGGATGATTTTTGACTTAGGAGTGTGATCGGAATTGATTTTGGATGTCCGGTGTAGAATTAGGCCTAAATTGGCGAAGTTAGTATTTTAGCGAATTCCGGTTGGTAGGTGAGATTTTGATCCGAGGGTCGAAATGGAATTCCGAGAGATGTTGTAGCTTCGTTAGGTAATTTTGGATGTGTGTGCAAAATTTCAAATCATTCGGAGGTGTTTTGGTTGGGTTTTTGATCGAATGTGAGTTTCGGAAGATTTGGATGAACTTAGGCTTGAATTTTATGAAATTTGATGGTTTAAGTGTTATTTGTTGTGTTTTGATGATTCGAGCAAGTTTGAATAAGGTGTTGGATCATGTTTGTGTTTTTGGTTGAGGTCCCGGGGGCCTCGGGATGATTTCGGATGGCTATCGGGGAGTTTTGAACCTTGGTGAATTGCAGGTTTTTGCTGGTATCTGGTGTTTTCGCATCTGCGGAATATGGGCCACATGGCCGCATATGCAGTTCTGCGATGCGAGTGGTTGGTCGCAGGTGCGACTTTTTGAGGTAAGGGGCTGTCTCCGCAGGTGCCGGCTTGGAGCCCCATCTGTGGTGCCGCATATGAGGTAGATGTGTCGCAGAAGCGGAAGGGTGTGGATTTGGCATTTCCGCAGAAGCGGACAAGCATCCGTAGAGGCGAGGTCCGCATATGCGGTAGAGGACCGCAGAAGCGGTCGTGCATTTTAAATGAGGATCCGCAGAAGCGGAAATCTGACCGCAGAAGCGGTAGGCGCAAATGCAGTAATGGGACCGCAGATGCGAAAATCCCTGTTATCAGAAGGGTTTATAGAGCTCATTTGTTCCGCGAGCTTAAGTCCATTTCCACCATTTTTAAGCAACCTTGAGAGCTCTTGGACGGAATTTGAAGGGGATTTCTACTAGGTGTGATTGGAGGTGAGTTCCTTGGCCTAAATACATGAATTAATGGTAGAATTTACATGGAAATTTGTGGAAATTCATCAAAAGAGGGTAAAGCTAGGGCTTGGAAATTTGGTTTTTCAAAGTGAAATTTGAGGGGTCAAATGGACTCCGATTTTGGTAAATTTGATATGTATAGACTCGTGGCGGGATGAGGAATCCGGTGATGTTAATTTTCTAATTTTTCGAGAAGTGGGCCCGGGGCTCAGGTTTTGCCAACTTCGTGAGTTTCGATATTTTTCGAGTCTTTTCGATTGAGTTATGTTTCCTTAGCCTATTGTAACGCATTCGTTGTGGTTTTGGCCAGATTCGACGCGCGAGGAGGTTGATTTGCGAGGCAAGGGCATAGCGAGCTAGGACTTTGGCCGGCTTGAGGTAAGTAATGGTTATAAATGATGTTCTGAGGGTTTGAAACCCCGGATTTGCACAACGTAGTGCTATGTTGAGGTGAGACACACACTGCATGATGAGCGTGGGGTCCATTACTGCTGGGGATTCATACTCGGTCCATCCCGATTGATGATTCTACTGTATTTTGACTGAGCCTTAATTAATATCATTGTATTCTGGGCTAGTTGCCATGTTTGGGGCCTTGTGACGGCCTGTAGAACCCTTAGGGGTAATTGTACATGATTGACCTCACTTTACTCGTTAAAAATCATACCCTCAGTCATGTTTCTAACTGTTTAATCTAATACGAACCGGCTTTGGAATAACTAAACCAAAAGAAGAGTAATATGTGGGCTGGGATCCCTATCTTATCTTAGTATGCCCGAGAGGCTAAGTTTATAGTGACTGAGAGGGGTTGAGAACCCCATAGTGAGGGTATTTGATATGTTATGGATCGGGCTGCACGCCGCAGCAGTATATATTTATATGGATCGGGCTGCACGCCGCAGCAGTATATTATTGGATCGGGCTGCGCGCCGCAGCAGTACATTCATATGGATCGGACTGCACGCCGCAGTAGTATAG
>NW_017671862.1:122616-170364 GCF_001879085.1 Nicotiana attenuata
GTACAGCACAGTCGCGTCAGAAGAGTTATGCGGACCGGAAGGTTCGAGATATGTCTTATATGGTTGGTGAGAAGGTCTTGCTGAAGGTTTCACCCATGAAGGGTGTTATGCGGTTTGGGAAGAAAGGGAAGCTGAGTCTGCGGTTTATTGGGCCTTTTGAGGTACTTAGGAGGATTGGGGAGGTGGCTTATGAGCTTTCTTTGCCACTCAGCTTGTCAGGCGTGCATCCGGTATTCCATGTATCTATGCTCCGAAAGTATGTTGGGGACCCGTCTCATGTATTGGATTTCAGCACTGTTCAGTTGGATGATGATTTGACCTATGATGTGGAGCTAGTGGCTATTTTGGTCGTCAGGTTCGGAAGTTGAGATCAAAGGATATAGCTTCGATAAAGGTGCAGTGGAGAGGTCGGCCCGTGGAGGAGGCTACCTGGGAGACCGAGCGAGAGATGCAGAGCAAATATCCTCAGCTATTTGAGACTTCAGGTATGTTTCTTGACCCGCTCGAGGACGAGTGTTTGTTTTAGTTGGGGAGGATGTGACGACCGGGGCCGTCGTCACGTGAGTTACCGCCCCGTTTTCCGCATATTTGCTTCCTTATCTTTTACTATAAGAGTCTTGAGTGAATGAGTTGATTTGGATTGGTTATGGATGGAAATGAGACACATAGTCTCTTTAAGGAAGGTCTGCCTTGGAAAAGTCAACTGGATGTTGACTTATGAGTTAGAGGGCTTGGATGTGATTTCCGGTGATTTGGTTAGCTTCGGGGGATGATTTGTGACTTAGGAGTGTGATCGGAATTGATTTTGGAAGTCCGGTGTAGAATTAGGCTTGAATTGGCGAAGTTAGTATTTGGGCAAATTCCGGTTGGTAGGTGAGATTTTGATCCGATGGTCAGAATGGAATTCTGAGAGTTGGTGTAGCTTCGTTAGGTGATTTTGGATGTATGTGCAAAATTTCAAATCATTCGGAGGTGTTTTGGTTGGGTTTTTGATCGAATGCGAGTTTTGGAAGATTTGGATGAACTTAGGCTTGAATTTGATGTAATTTGATGGTTTAGGTGTTATATGTGGTGTTTTGATGATTCGAGCAAGTTTGAATAAGGTGTTGGATCATGTTTGTGTTTTTGGTTGAGGTCCCGGGGGCCTCGGGATGATTTCGGATGGCTATCGGGGAGTTTTGAACCTTGGTGAATTGCAGGTTTTTGCTGGTATCTGGTGTTTCCGCATCTGCGGAATATGGGCCGCATATGCGGTTCCGCAGATGCGAGTGGTTGGTCGCAGGTGCGAGTTTGTGAGGAAAGGGGCTGTCTCCGTAGGTGCGGGCTTGGAGCCGCATCTGCAGTGCCGTAGATGAGGTAGATGTGTCGTAGAAGCGGAAGGATGTGGATTTGGCATTTCCCCAGAAGCGGACAAGCATCTGCAGAGGCGAGGTCCGCATATGCGGTGGAGGACCGCAGAAGCAGTCGTGGGTTTTAAATGAGGATCCGCAGAAGTGGAAATCAGACCGCAGAAGCGGTAGGCGCAAATGCGATAATGGGACCGCAGATGCGAAAATCCCTGTTGTAAGAAGGGTTTTTAGAGCTCATTTGTTCCGCGAGCTTAAGTCCATTTCCACCATTTTTAATCAACCTTGAGAGCTCTTGGACGGAATTTGAAGGGGATTTCGACTAGGTGTGATTGGAGGTGAGTTCCTTGGCCTAAATACATGAATTAATGGTAGAATTTACGTGGAAATTTGTGGAAATTCATCAAAAGAGGGTAAAGCTAGGGCTTGGAAATTTGGTATTTCAAAGTGAAATTTGAGGGGCCAAATGGACTCCGATTTTGGTAAATTTGATATGTATAGACTCGTGGCAAGATGAGGAATCCGGTGATGTTAATTTTCTGATTTTTCGAGAAGTGGGCCCGGGGCTCGGGTTGGGAGGTTGATTTGCGAGGCAAGGGCATAGCGAGCTAGGACTTTGGCCGGCTTGAGGTGAGTAATGGTTATAAATGATGTTCTGAGGGTTTGAAACCCCGGATTTGCACAACGTAGTGCTATGTTGAGGTGAGATACACGCTGCATGATGAGCGTGGGGTCCATTACTGCTGGGGATTCGGACTCGGTCCATCCCGATTGATGATTCTACTGTATTTTGACTGAGCCTTAATTAATATCATTGTATTCTGGGCTAGTTGCCATGTTTGGGGCCTTATGCCGACCTGTAGAACCCTTAGGGTAATTGTACATGATTGACCTCACTTTACTCGTTAAAAATCATACCCTCAGTCATGTTTCTAACTGTTTGATCTAATACGAACCGGCTTTGGAATAACTAAACCAAAAAGAGAGTAATATGTGGGCTGGGATCCCTATCTTATCTTAGTATGCCCGAGAGGCTAAGTTTATAGTGACTGAGAGGGGTTGAGAACCCCAGAGTGAGGGTATTTGATATGTTATGGATCGGGCTGCATGCCGCAGCAGTATATATATATATATATATGGATCGGGCTGCACGCCGCATCAGTATATTATTGGATCGGGCTGCGCGCCGCAGCAGTACATTCATATGGATCGGACTGCACGCCGCAGTAGTATAGCGCTTGGGTTGTAGGAGCCCCTCCGGCCCCAGTGAGCGCAGTCGACTATTATTATTGGATCGGGCTGCACGCCGCAATAGTATATATATATATATGGATCAGGTTGCACGCCGCAACAGTATACTATATGGATCGGGCTGCACGCCGCAGCGACATAATTATGATTTCGGTTATCGTGAAGAATAAATGAGTTGAGTACTGGCTTAAAGGATTTTTACCTGATTTCTTCATTCAGTTGCTGTTTAAATGTTCTTACTGCTTTGATATAGAACTGCTTAGTGCTTTTTACGAGATTTCTTTCCGTCAGTCATTATTTATTGCTATTACTCATTGAGTCGGAGTACTCACTTTACTCCCTGCACCATGTGTGTAGATACAGGTATTCCGGAGGTGTAGCTTGAGCTATTGCTGCTATTCAGATCACACCGGAGTCATCGAGGTAGCTGCATGGCGTTCGCAGACCCGATTTCTCCTTCTATCCTCATTACTTTCAGCATTTTAGACTATCTTTTGTTTAGGCTGTTCCTCAGACTTGTATTAGAGGCTCTTGACTCATGACACCAGATTGGTGGGATTTGTAGTGATATTTCTTGATTTCCACACATTTTACCTACTGTTACAGATTTATAATCATGTTAATTTGGTATTTAAACCCTGTTAATTGGTAATGAACTCTATATGAGGGATTAAGAATGTTGAATTGATCGGGCTTGCCTAGCACTGTGTTGGGCTCCATCACGACCGGGTTGGGGTCGTGACACATAAATAAGGTAAGAGAAATCAATTAGTAGCCAATAAATCAAGGATCGGATATTTACTGGTCCAAGAACGAACAAAGTCAGAGAAACTAAGGAAAACTTTCTGACTCAAATCGAGTAACAGGTAAGTCATCAACCATGGAATGAAATCAATCAACCTTATACAAAGGAAGTCGGAAATCAATCACAATTAAAAGCCACTTAGAAGGGAAGTTCAGCAAATACATAAGGAGTACACAAGTAACAGGCATGCGAGGCTGAATTTAGGACAAAGTGAAAGTGTCATGCAATTTGCACAATAAGTAAGCAGTAGACCATAGGAATATGGTGATTCAGCAATAGAGAAGAGAATATCAAATAGTATTCGAAAAAGGGTCAAGTAGAGTTTAGCAAAAGTCAGAATCATATGAAGAAACAAAATTGATGCAATGGTTTTGAGACTTGATGAAGCAGTAGATGACAACAACTCTAGGTACTCGAATAGGTCCAAAAATTAGGGTTTTGCCATTAATCGAGCGTAGAGATGAAAGGGCAAGTAATCAAGGCAAAAAATACCGACGAAATACTTCCGAAATCTTAGAAAGAAATTGAGACTTTTAACATGCATCTCTTAGTATAAGAATCAAAGTAGGAGAAACAACATAAAAATACAGTCGAAGCCGCTACATAAGAAATACAGTAGAAGTAACGACATAAGAAATACAGTAGCATAATGGAATAACACATAGGAGAGAGAAGAAACACATAGCAAATACAGTAGGAGAAGCACATAGGAAATACAGTAGAGGAAACACATAGGAAATACAGTAGAAGAAACACATAGGAAATACAGTAGGAGAAACACATAGGAAATACAATAGAAGAAACACATAGGAAATACAATAGAAGAAACACATAGGAAATACACATAAGAAATACAGTAAAACATGCTAAAGATCAGAGAAATTTTAAAGGACAACTTGACGAAACCCTAGATCAGAAAAGATGAAGGCTTGGAAGGTGTAGATTTGAAAGAACTTTGAGAAAAATGCTTAAGAGCTTAGAGAAATCACAAATAAACAACGGATCTAAAAGAAACAGAAAAACCTCGAATGGTTAGGGCTTCAGAAGAACCCAAGTGGTGAGAAAGGCCCGAAAAAGTGAAGCCTGGACCAAGGCCGAACAACCATGGCATGCCGGAGCAAGGCCGGAGAAGGCTATGAAACTCGAATCAAATGAAGCCTTGACCAAGCTTCATCATGGTCAGACCTCGATATTACAATAACCAGGCGTGTAGGAGCCATAGGAGGCAGGAATAGGACCTCCATAGCCTTGGAAGCCATGGATTCCGGTGGCTTTTAGGGCGGAAGTGGTGGAAGGCGGCTAGGGCTTGAGAAGCTTCGAGAGAGTTTGAGAGAATGGGGGGTTCAAAGGCGGCTGGTGATGCCAAATGAGTAGGATTTGGGGGTAATGGGTGATTAAAAATGGTAAGGTTGAAATGTGGCCGTTGATCATTTTGATCAACGACCTGGATTAGACGGGGAGCCGAGCGGGTCATTTAAACGGGCTGTGGGTCAGGTAAATCAGGATTGGGGTTGGGTATTGGGTTGGTTTAATTGGGGTTGGGTATTGGGTTAGATTTACGCTAAGTTAAGAGGCCAAATGTGGCTATAAGTCAAATAGCCCCTTTTCCCTATTTAATTTATAAAAAATAGTAAACGAATTTCTGAAAACTAATTAAAAGCAATAAAATGATTTATTATATATAGTTATCAATTTAAAAATATAAAATCCAATTTTATAAATATGAGTCGAATTTGAATCTGAAAATGGCTAATATTGCAATTATGCAATTTTATCATTAACAATACCAAATAAATTTGTAAAAACATGTGAAAAATATCTTAGCTATATTTTAGTATAAATATGAAAATCCAATATACGAATCACCAAAAAATGATAATTTTGGTGACAACTATTGGGTTTTTTCTTGATAAAATAGGACAGTAAATTGATTTAAAAATGCTTGAAAAATTAAGGAAAATAGTGCAATTAAAAAATACAGGGAAAAATTGGGTATCAACAGCTGCCCCTCTTTACCCGGGAAGGATGAAAGAGTTGTCGGGTAAAGACATGGTGACCAATTTTGACCGAACGAAATGTTTTGAAGAAATTTGGCCGCGCTTTGGTTTCTGAGTTGCATACATATCCCTGGTCTTACAGGAATCAGGCCATATGTAGTTCGGGATCCGTTGACGGAATATGCCGACGGAGACCTTTCAAGAACGGACGCAATATTCAGGTTGGGGTAAATGGTTTAGGCCTAATAGGGATGTGGGGAACTCGAGCGGGATTGCTCCTGCCGAGATGTCCGTTGCTCGCCAGTTTACCTACAAATAAGCAATACAAGTGTATATTGTGCGTAAATTTAAACATGATGCAATTTCCCGTCGGAACATGAATGTTGTCTTTGGACGGTTAGGATGACGTCCTCGGACCATGACGTCCTGGGCCATGAAGCGTATAATAAAGGATTCGCAGGCTATGAAATGATGCTCTCGGGCTATGAGAATGATGCCTCCGAACCATGATGCCTTTGAATAATTATGTGCGAAAAACTAAAGGGATCTTCAGGCCATGACATGGTGTTCTCGGGCTATGAGAATGATGCCTCCGAACAATGACGCCCTCAGATAATTCGGTGATCTTTCAGCCCATGAAATGCAATAGGTGGCGATCTTTCAGCCCATGAAATGCAATAGGTGGCGATCTTTCAGCCCATGAAATGCAATAGGTGGCGATCTTTCAGCCCATGAAATGCAATAGGTGGCGATCTTTAAGCCATGCAAAAAATAAAGTTGTGATCTTTCAGCCCATGAAATGCAACAGATGGCGATCTTTCAGCCCATGAAATGCAATAGGTGGCGATCTTTCAGCCATGCAAAAATAAAGTGGCAATCTTTCAGCCATGCAAAAATAAAGTGGCGATCTTTCAGCCATGCAAGCGTAAATAAAGTGGCGATCTTTCAGCCATGCAAGCGTAAATAAAGTGGCGATCTTTCAGCCACGCAAGCGTAAATAAAGTGGCGATCTTTCAGCCATGTAGATGCAGATGGAGATAGTGTTTAATCTCGGAAGGAAGAATGGTAGCCTTATGCAATGCAAAAGATGCAGATGGAGACAGTGTTTAGTATCGGAAGGCAGAATGGTAGCCTTATGCAATGCAAAAGATACAGATGGAGACAGCAAATGGTAATAGAGTTCCTTAGCTGATAACAGGCTGCGATAATTGTGACTGCTGGGGATATTGTGCTATAGGGCATATCACCGGTGTGCGTAGGTAGCAAATGATGGCAAATGCAACAATTCTGAGAGTTGTATTCCTGAACAATGTTTGTCTCGTGGGTGTGTAGTATGTCCTATGCTTTCGTAATCCAAATGCCTGCATCCAAAGAAAAATCGTGAGTTTTCTAGAGGGGGAGGTTAGTTCGCATTCCTGATGGCCTTGCTTGACCTGTTCGGCTTTGATACGGTGATACGATATGTATCATTGGGGGGTAGCGTTGCTGAACAAAGCGATAATAAACATGCATGAATTTGAAAAAATATGTCGCAAGTATATATTTAAGAAATAACTTTTAGATGAACCGACGACTGTGACGTGGCTCAAGACTTTGCAACCTCTCTTGCTATGGAATTTTGAGGGTCCTCCTCAAACTTCTGCCCCAGTTTAATGGGTTGATGCTTCTGGCGGCCGCTTGCGATTATCGGCTGAAATTACTTTGGAATTTTGAGGGTCCTCCTCAAAATTCTGCCCCAGTTTCCAATTTCGGGGGAATTGAAAATTTTATTGAATTGTGACCGAACCCATAAGGCTGCCTACGTATCCCCTCTTAAACGGGAATCAGGTCAGACGTAGTTCAAATCCTTTTCGTCCTTCTTTGGCACTAGCACAATGTTAGCTAACCATGTTGGGTATTCCGCTACCCTGAGGACTTTGGCTTTGACCTACTTGGTGACTTCTTCCTTGATTTTCAGACTCATATCTGGCTTGAACTTTCTGAGCTTCTGTTTTACCGGTGGACATGTCGGATCAGTTGGCAGTTTGTTTGCCACAATAGATGTACTCAGACCAATCATGTCATCATACGACCAGGCGAATATATCCTCATATTCTCTTAGAAATTCTGTGTACTCTTCCTTTTCTGACGGTGATAAGTGAACACTGATTCGTGTTTCTTTGGCATTCTCTTTGTCTCCCAGGTTAACAATATCAGTCTCGTCCAGGTTGGACTTTGGTCTATTTTCAAAATTCTCGACTTCCTCGACAATCTCTTCTGGTATGTCATCTTCCTCTGAATCTATATCCATTTGGTGCATTGTCTCATTGCATGTCACAGTCATTGGTTCATCAAGACAAGTAATAGTAATGATGTATAGGTAAAGTAATGACATAAAATAATAAGAGTATTGATTTATAAGAACAAATCGAAATGCTTTGATAAATTCCATAGCTGTTTTGAACATTGATGATCTTATTGCGAAATTTAAAATGCGAAAGGAAAGTCAACTAGTAAAAATAAAAGATAGTGCATGATGCTTGTTCAACCTTTCTACCCCGAGGCTCGCTGGGCTCTGGTAGTTCTGATAGTCCAGTTATTGAGGCCTTCCTCCCCCTCCTCCTCGAGAATGACACAACAATCCATATTCGTCTCCCAGGAACAAATTCTTCATCGCTGCCAGTGCTTCCTCTTCTTCTGACCCATAGATAACTTCGGCCGGTTGGAAAGTCTGATCCAAGCGTGGTATTGGCTGCTCCAATGGATAGTAAGGACCGCGCCATGGTGGCGACCAGTTGTTGAAATCCTCCTAGGTATACTCATATCCCAATCCGAAGGTGGTGCCATGTTTCTTGAGTTTGATAGGCTTAGTGATTCCTTGGAGGTTCTTACCAAGTCCCTTGCCAGGTTCGTATCCGCTCTAGTTCAATATACTTTCAATTTTGTTTTCCCACCATTTGTCTTTATCAACGGCGTTGACCCGCTCGACGTGGTGATAAGTCTCCCCACCTATCTTTTTTCTTCCTCCGATTGCTGGGATGGTCTGGCGACTGTATATGGGATTACTTCCGTCGCCGTGGATGATTACCTCCTGGTGATTCCACTCAAACTTCACTGCCTGATGTAGTGTTGATGCTACGGCCCAGTAGCATGAATTCAGGATCACCCTAACAGCAGATTGTAAGATGCTGTCACGTCTATCACTTCAAAGTCAACATCAAACCAAGTAGGCCCCATTTGCAAGCAAAGGCTAATTTCCCCGATGGTGGACCTTTGGGAACCGTCGAAAGCTTTGTCGTTGATGGCCCCGTCCTTGATCTCATGTATTCCCTTTCCCAATGTCCTAAGTGTTACCAACGGACCAATGTTGAGGCTGGATCCTCCGTCAATCAGGACTCTAGTGACAAAATAATCTTCGCATTGCACGGTGATGTCCAACGCCTTATTGTGACTCAACCCTTCTGGTGGCAGCTCATCTTCATGGAAAGTGATCTTTTGACTTTCCAATACATGGCCTACCATGTTATCCATCTCCCCGCCGGTGATGTTGCTCGGTACATACGCCTCACTCAGCACCCTTAATAGGGCATTCTTGTATGCAACGGAATTTTGTAGCAAAGCAATGATAGAAATTTGTGCCGGTGTTTCGTTCAGTTGATCAATGATTGAGTATTCTTTGGCTTGTATCTTTCTCCAAAGATCGTCGGACCCAGTTTCAGTGATGGTTGGCCGACTAGAGGCCTGCTTGCTTGACTCAGCCAAATGTTCCGGGGTATAAACCCTACCGGTTCTCATCATACCCTGTGCCGCAATAGCTTCCCCGAACATAACTTTGCTTTCCTTCTTGCCTCGGCTGTGTAGTCCCATGGTATAGCCTTTGTATGGAACGATGTTGTGGCTGACATTGCCACTGGAATTGGCGTGGCTATCTTTACCTCGAACGGAGCCTGCACCTTAGATGGTAAAACTGCGACTTCGAATAGAGTAGGTGCCTTTGCTGGAGACATGAATTCGACCTCAATTGGTGCTGGCATCTTTGCAGATGATGATGCATCAAACTCAAGTGGCGTGGTCATATTTATCTCGGCATCCCTAGAGGGCTGAATCTGGACTACAATCGGATTAAGGGTGACTATTGGCTTCTTTGGATCGTCACCTTCTATGATCAAACCGATCGATCCCTTGGGGTCCCAATCATCCTCTATTTCAATCATGTGAACGCCTCCACCCTTGTGGTCTGGTAGAGGGTTATTGCGAACATTTGGAGCAGGTTCCTTTGCCACAATAATCTTGTTGTCAATTAGAGTCTGGATCTTATCCTTCAAAGAACGACATTCATCAATGGTGTGCCCTTTCATGCCCGAATGTTACGCACATGATTTATTTGGATTAATCCACTAAGAAGGGTTTTCAGGAGCAGTAGGGATAGGGGTGATGTAACCAGCAGTTTTGAGTCTTTCATGTAATTGGTCGATTGGTTCAGCAATAGCCGTGTACTGTTTTGGGGGTCGTCGGTCAAAATTTGGCCGGGGTCTAGGGAAGTTTTGGCGTGGAGGAGGGTATTGGTAGTGGGATGGTTGAGTGTTGTTGGCTTGGTAAACATGTGCTGGTTGGGAGTATTTGGGTGAAGTAGGTTGATATGTGGGAGGTGATTGATAAGTGAGTGGTGGAATTTGGTAAGAGGGTGAGGGTGCTTGGTAGTTTGGGGTAGGCTGTATGTGATTGGAGGCATTGGGTAGGTTTGGTATTTGACGGGAGATTTGGTTCTCTGTGCCACCATTACGGTTCCTATGTCCTTTTTCATGGACACAGCGCCTGACTATAAGGCCTTGTTTGTAGCTTGTAAAGCCTCGAAATTAGTAACCATACCACTTTTGATGCCCTATTCGATCCTTTCCCCTAGCTTGATAATGTCAGAAAATTTGCGGCCCTCGATCATCATCAGCCTCTCATAATATTGTGGGTCTTGGGCCCAAACGAAGAATTTGTTCATCTGTTCTTCTTCTAAGGCAGGTCTAACCTTAGCTGCTTCGGACCTCCAACGAGTAGCATACTCGTGGAAGGTTTCTATGGGCTTTTTCTTTAGGTTTTGAATGTAGAACACATTCGGAGCATTCTCCGTGTTGAATCTGAACCTGTCCATAAAGTAGGACGCCATGCTTACCCAGTTCGACCACTTCTTTGGATCTTGGCTAATGTACCAAGATAGAGCATCTCCCTCCAGGCTCCTCATGAAAAGCTTCGTGCGAATTTTCTCGTCTTTTCCCACTCCGACTAGCTTGTCACAGTATGTTCTCATGTGGACCCTCGGATCCCCTGCACAGTCAAACATCTCGAACTTGGGAGGTTTGTACCCCTCGGGCAGTTTGACATCGGGCTGTATGCAAAGATCTTTGTAGTTCAGCCCTTCAACTCCCTTACCTCCTTAAACGCCCTGAATTCTGCTAGTCAACTTCTTGAGTTCTTCAGCCAAGTTCTTGATAAGCGAATCTTTGTCATCAGGCTCGGATGTGTTTGAGATGGGTAGGGTGGAGTGCGGCACAGTCTCCACATAGATGGGGATGTTATGGTGGGTGTGGCAGTGATCATTTGTGGAGTTTTGTGGTTCTGGGATGAGCAGCGGGGTATTGTTGGAAGTATGGCAGGTGTTGCAGTGGTGGTGAGGAGCGGTGTGGTTCTGAGTATTTGGGAAGTTGATATCTAGAGTAGTGAGGGAAAATGATAGATTCGCCAAATTCCGGACTTGATCAAGTTCTTCCTGAAATTTCAGCAGCTTTTGCTCTAGTTGGGAGGCATTCTCCTTGGGAACCAAAGTACCATGACCGTGAGTGACCTCTACCCATTCAGTTTAGTTTTCCTTCCTGGTGTTGTTCAAATCCTCCATCTTTCCTTTGTTCTTGTTTTTGACGGACTGAGAGGAGGAGTGGGTGGAGGGCCCTTGGATCTTGTGGAATAGGATGATGTTGCCAGAATGCTCGAACTAACCTTTGGGGAGGGGAATAATCAAAACAAAAATAAAACAAAAAGGTAACCAAGTTAGTGAGGTTCATGAAAAATCGATGCAATATTTAAACACATAATGCGGGAATGTAAATCGCGTCCTAATTTGGGGACCTCTTTGTGCCCGAGGTAGGCCTAGCGACAAGTTGATTTGGAGAACTTGGAATGCTAAATGCCTCATTTTATTGATAGAAAATAAGACAAATCCCAAATCGATGCTAAATAACAGGAAAAATAAAGTCACTAATGGCCATTGGCCTTATTACAATTTAAATAGCGAAAAGATAAAGTCCTATCTACCGGTCCCTGAAGGACCCTCCCCAGACTCGGCATCCCTGGCTTCGTCGAACAACTTCCCCAGCTCGCGAAGTCCCAGCAGCAGGTAGGCTCTGGCTAGATGTCCGCCTTCGTTCCCCTCAGCATTCTGAGAGTCGGTGACTCTCTTCCTCACTTTTCCTTCCAATTCCAACAGACTGTATTCCAGATATTCCAACTTTCGCTAGCTTTGGCGGCTCTCTCTTTCCACTCATTGATTTGGTCATTTGATGGAAGACTCCTCCACCAGTCTAGCAAGAGTGGGGATGTGCTAATCATACCGAAACCGGGGACCTCAGGCCTTATTTTCTGTAAAACGAAAGGGTTAGATCCTACCCCCACCAGACTCGACTATTTAATACCAACAATTAGCATTAAAGCATTTAGTTCTCCAAATGAATGCACAGAACGTGGTAGTGTCCGTTTGGGTTTAGGGATACCCAATGGACTTTGGACAAGGCTATCTTAAAGAGTCATTATGCGGACCACATAACTGACTCGGCTAGGTTTGACCATGATGCATGCACAATTTAAATAGAGTGAGGTTTCTATGGGGTTTTAGACTGGTAGCCTTGAGGGGACAACTCAAGGGGGAAAGGCACGGAACCGTCCACTACACCAATGATCGACTGGTTTTACCGCAAATATGTCGTTTCCGCATTTAGGGGGTGATAATATAGGAAGAGCACAACAACTTATTATAAGCGTTGCTATGTTATTTTTTTGGCACGAGGGCAATATGATGTCGAGCATGATTATGCAACAATTAAAGGCATGTTGGCACGTATTTGCACGTTAAAGAAAGCAGTAAATACAACAATTTTCATGATTTAAGGCAGTAGTAGAGGAAAGCAGTAAAGAAAAGAAAAAAGGAGACAAGTCAGTTTTCCAATCGAAAAGAAAATTGAATGCTTAAAAGAAATAAAAAAATAATTGTGCGTGAAGAAGCATAAATTCACAATAAAGGTCTTAAATGGTAAAAGCCTTAAAAGTTCCCCAGCAGAGTCGCCATGCTGTCGCGCTCCCTTTTTCCTCCGCGGAAATCGGGTTTGTGAGACATTTGGGAGGACAACTCATTCCTTTTGGGAATTGGGGTTGATTTAAAGAGTCGACACCTAATGATTAGGGTGCATTAGGACACCAAGGAGGTTTGATTTGAGTAACCTGAGATTGGGTAAGGGCTTGAAATTATTCTAAGGGGAAGGTGTTAGGCACCCCTCAGAATCCACTAGTGTCGTTCCCGGCCAAACTATTATTGTGAATTTGGGTACAATTAGCATATGGCTCAAATAAGAGGGGATTTTATCACATAAAGGTTTGAAAGTAAGCAAGGTTTTGAAAGAACAATTAGGAAAGCTGATTTAAAAAATAAAGAGTTAAAGTGCTGAAAAGAAAGAAATAAAGAATAAAGGGAGGGGGGTCCTAGGTTTATTAATAATATGGATCACCCCACACAATGCCTGGTAATCACTCCTCAATGAGGGGCTACACGTGACATTATTGCGTGGTTATCATATCCATATCTACCCTTCCCACCCCGTTAAGGTATTAGAGCGCGTAATGGTCTCGTTTACCTATCACATGCTATTACCCGTCCCAATCCTATCAGTCCCGGAGGCATTTAGGACTACTAATCCTAAAGGGGAGGGATATTAGGCTTATTTGTGGTTTTAAAGGTAAAAATTCTAAGGCGACATACAAAAGCATATATAGCAAATTGAGGGAAAAACACATAACAAACAAGAAGGCTCAGATATACCTCCTTTACACAAAGAAGGACATAATTTAGCATGACTTACACATACTGGTTAAGGTCTAATTAAGAACTTAAAGGTTGAGGCGGACTGATTTATTACATAATTCAGATAAGAAGCCCGAATCAGGCCTGCCCGCTGATTGTAGTTGTTAGAAAAGATTCGGATTTTAATTTTACCCTAAGGCTTGCCTAAGTGTGGGACGAGGATCCTATAGGCATGATATCTACTGAATTACGAACGCAGTAACAACAAACTGAATACGTATTGGTTAAAAAAGATAGTCAGATTATTAAAGAACGGCAAGTTTTTTACAAAGGTTGTAAGTTTTGCAAATGATGATACATCCTTATTACTGGTTTTAGCTCTATGCGTGAATGAAGCTATTCAGATTCAATTAATAGTTCCTATAGACATACTTTCTATGCGTAGTTGGTTTTAAGCCTTTTGTGAATATTGTATAAAAACGCAGAAGACTCGTTTTAAACCTATGAACATGATATCTAAGCGCGGAAATTGTTAAAACCTATGGACATGATATCTAAATGCTGAATTTGTTTTAACTTATGAGCATGATTTCTAGATGAAATGATGAACATACAGGATTCAGAGGGACCTATAGGCATATTTTCTATATGCATATGCATAGTTCAGATTTCCAGATACTTATAGACATGATTTCTATATGAGAGAATGCAGAAATGCAGAAGTACCTATAGAGATGGTATCTATATGAGAAATGCATAATTCAGAAATACCTATAGGCATGATATCTATGCGAGAATGCAGAATTCAGAAATACCTATAGATATGATATCTAACCTTTGCATACATAATTACTCCAACCCTGATTCACTAGCCATCCCCAAGAGTTTATTACAAATTATTACAGCCCAGATAAAGTAAAAATACATCAGAAAAAATACAAATACAAGTACAACCAAGGAGAGCCTAATTCAGACTTCATGCCTGAAATATGAGGTAAACCAACTCCATAAGATAATAATCCAAAGCCTTTCTCCCATTTGGATGTGTCAAAGTTCCCTAAGAGCCTCAAAGGGGACTCCGGGAAATGCTCACACCCCAAGTACATTATCAGATTAACACAACTGCAGTGTGGAAAGGCCAGCCCTCAAGTGTCCAAGTTCAGAGGAAGCTCAAGGGTCCCAAGGCAAGGCTCACAAGAGGGGGGCAGAACTTAAAGACTAAGAGAGTGTGCAAGTGCAGAAACAACATTCTAAAGGGGAAAGGATGGGAAATGGCTACACATAAGTACACATAAGGGGTTCAGGGGGAATAGGGGAATTAAAAGAAGCAAAAGCAGGCTGTGGTCATACCCAGCAATGGAGAATGGTAGCACACCCATAAGCCTGTTAGAACACACTATTAGAGGCTAGGATCCCAAGGGATCAAGCTTAATTCATGGACAATAATTTGCGTATTGCCATGCCTTAATCCATAGCTCAAGCACATGGGGGGAAGGGGTTTGGGATTCATAATAGAAATAGGCAGAAAGAAATCAGCATGCTAATTTGAGTGTTGAACTATACAGAAACAGTAAGTAGACATGGGCATAAAAGCAGTAAATAAACACATTGTTGTGGTGCTTAAGCTTAAATCGGGACATACCAGTTTCAAAGAAACAAAATAGAGAAAAGCGGTAGGTCTTTGTAAACAGGCCACAGTGCAAACAAGAAGAGAGAATACTATTGTGTATAAGTGTAAGTTCAGAAAGACTATGAAATGAGTGTGTTAATGAAAGAGGCGTGCATTTATAGTGTGAAAATCAGGCAGAAATAAGGTAAGAAAATAATTAAGGAACTGAATATCAATAAAGAATCAATCACATAAGACTTCCTTTAATTAACGAACTCAGATTCAAACGGGAAAACTATTTAAGGGAAGAAATCAAATAAACATTATGTGCAAAGTAGGCAATTAAGGGTAAATACATAAAGGTTTATTTTAGGGGCAGAATTTTGAAACACACGGTTGCATAAATAAGGTAAGAGAAATCAATTAGTAGTCAGTAAATCAAGGATCAAAGATTTACTGGTCCAAGAACGAACCAAGTCAGAGAAACTAAGGAAAACTTTCTAACTCAAATCGAGTAACATGTAAGTCATCAAACATGGAAAGAAATCAATCAACCTCATACAAAGGAAGTCCGAAATCAATCAGAATTAAAAGCCACTTAGAAGGGGAGTTCAACACATATATAAAGAGTACACAAGTAACAGGCATGCGAGGCTGAATTTAGGATGAAGTGAAAGTGTCATGCAATTTGCAAAATAAGTAAGCAGTAGACCATAGGAATATGGTAATTCAGCAATAGAGAAGAGAATATCAAATAGCATGCGAAAAAGGGGCAAGTAGAGTTTAGCAAAAGTCAGAATCATATGAAGAAATAAGGTTGAAGCATTGGTTTTGAGACTTAATGAAGCAGTAGATGACAACAACTATAGGAACTCGAATAGGCCCAAAAATTAGGGTTTTTGCCATTAATCGAGCATAGAGATGAAACGGCAAGTAATCAAGGCAAAATATACTGACGAAATACTTCCGAAATCTTAGAAAGAAATTGAGACTTTTAACATGCATCTCTTAGTATAAGAATCAAAGTAGGAGAAACAACATAAAAATACAGTAGAAGCCGCTACATAAGAAATATAGTAGAAGTAACGACACAAGAAATACAGTAGGATAATGGAAGAACACATAGGAGAAAGAAGAAACACATAGGAAATACAGTAGGAGAAACACATAGGAAATACAGTAGAGGAAACACATAGGAAATACAGTAGAAGAAACACATAGGAAATGCAGTAGGAGAAACACATAAGAAATACAGTAGAAGAAACACATAGGAAATACAGTAGAAGAAATACATAGGAAATACATATAAGAAATACAGTAAAACATGCTAAAGATCAGAGAAAATTTAAAGGACAACTTGACGAAACCCTAGATCGGAAAAGATGAAGGCTTGGAAGGTGTAGATTTGAAAAAACTTTGAGAAAAATGCTTCAGAGCTTAGAGAAAACACAAATATACAACAGATCTAAAAGAAACAGAAAAACCTTGAATGGTTAGGGCTTCAGAAGAACCCAAGTAGTGAGAAAGGCCTGGAAAAGTCACTGATCTAAACAGGAGAAGTCGAAATCAGGCTCAAACAACCATGGCATGCCAGAGCAAGGTCGAAGAAGGCTATAGAACTCGAATCAAACGAAGCCTGGACCAAGCTTCTTCATGGTCAGACCTCGATATTACAATAACCAGGCGTATAGGAGCCATAGGAGGCGGGAATAGGACCTCCATAGCCTTGGAAGCCATGGATTCCGGTGACTTTTAGGGCAGAAGTGGTGGAAGGCGGCTAGGGTTTGAGAAGCTTCGAGAGAGTTTGAGAGAATGGGGGGTTCAAAGGCGGCTGCTGATGCCAAATCAGTAGGATTTGGGGGTAATGGGTGATTAAAAATGGTAAGGTTGAAATGTGGCCGTTGATCATTTTGAGCAACAGCCTGGAATAGACGGGGAGCCGGGCGGGTCGTTTAAACGGGCTGTGGGTCGCGTAAATCAGGATTGGGCTTGGGTATTGGGTTGGTTTAATTGGGGTTGGGTATTGGGTTAGATTTAGGCTAAGTTAAGAGGCCAAATGTGGCTATAAGTCAAATAGCCCCTTTTTCCCAATTTAATTTATAAAAATAGTAAATGAATTTCTGAAAACTAATTAAAAGCAATAAAATGATTTGTAATATATATAATTATCAATTTAAAAATATAAAATCACATTTTATAAATATGAGATAAATTTAAATCTGAAAATGGCTAATATTGCAATTATGCAATTTTGTCCTTATACCAAATAAATTTGTAAAAACATGTGAAAAATATCTTAGCTATATTTTAGTATAAATATGAAAATCCAACAAACGAATCACCAAAAAATGATAATTTTTGTGACAATTATTAGATTTTTCTTGATAAAATAGGACAGTAAATTAATTTAAAAATCCTTGAAAAATTAAGGAAAATAGTGCAACCCTGGGATGTACTTATATATACCTATATAGGCTATTATGAAGGTATTTTGCATATTTTAAAAAATACAGGAAAAAGTTGGGTATCAAGAACAAGCTAGACCCGACTGGGCTCCAAAATATCCAATCTCACTAGCTGGTTGTCCAAATCCTGAACATTAACCGCAAGAGGTCTCTCCCCAACAGGAATAAATGCAAGACTGCTCATACTCACTGTCTTCCTACTCAAGGCATCGGCCACCGCATTGGATTTCCCAGGTGATACAGAATAGTAATATCATAGACCATTAGCCGCTCAAGCTATCTCTACTGCCTCAAATTGAGATCCTTCTGTTTGAACAAGTGCTGGAGGCTATGATGATCACCAAATACCTTAAAAGACACACCATAGAGATAATGCCTCCAAATCTTCAACGCGTGAACAATGGCAGCCAACTCCAAATCATGAAAAGGGTAATTCTTCTCATGGGGCTTCTACTAGAGAGAAGCATAAGCAATCACTCTACCCTCCAGCATCACAACACATCCAATACCGCTCCGAGAAGCATCACAATATACTGAACATGAACCAGAAGCTAGTGGGAGAACTAACACTAGAGTTGTGGTCAAGGCAGTCTTGAGCTTCTGAAAGCTCGCCTCACACTCATTCGACCTCCTGAAAGGAGCACCTTTTTGGGTCAATTTGGTCAAGGGCGATGCAATAGAAGAGAAACCCTGCACGAGCCAACGGTAATAACCCGCCAAACCAAGAAAGCTACGAATCTCTATGGCTGAGGACGGTCTGGGCCAACTCTGGACCGCCTCTATCTTTTTCGGATCAACTTGAATACCCTTACTAGACACCACGTGCCCCAAGAACGCCACTGAACTGAGCCAAAACTCACACTTGAAGACTTAGCTTAAAGCTTCTCCTCCCTCAACCGCTGCAACACAATTAGTAAATGTTAGGCATGCTCCTCCTGGCTACGAGAGTACACTTGGATATCATCAAGGAATACAATAACAAACGAGTCGAGATAAGGCTGGAACGAGTCGACATAACCCCAGCATAAATGTTGTTGGGGCATTAGTCAGCCAAAAAGACATCACAAGGAACTTATAATGACAATATGGGGTCCTAAAGCTATCTTACGAATGTCTGAGTCCCTAATTTTCAACTTGTGATACCTTGACCTGAGATCAATCTTAGAGAACACCCTCGCTCCCGGAAGTTTGTCGAATAGATCATCAATGCGCGGCAAAGGATACTTTTTCTTGATTGTGACTTTTTTCAACTGCCTATAATTAATGCACATTCTCATAGTGCCATCCTTCTTCTTCACAAATAAAACAGGTGCACCCCAAGGTGACACACTAGGACTAATAAATCCCTTCTCAAGGAGCTACTGAAGCTGCTCATTCAACTCCTTCAAATCAGCCGGTGCCATACGGTACAATGGAATAGAAATAGGTTGAGTGCCCAACACCAAATCAATACCGAAGTCAATATCCCTGTCCGGCGGCACGCCCGACAGGTCTGCAGGAAACACATATGGAAAATAGCGCACCACCGAAACAGAATCAATACTAGGGGTCTCTGCACTAACATCTCTCACAAAGGAAAAATAGGATAACAACCCTTCCCAACAATTCGCTAGGCCTTTAAGTATGAATCACTCTACTGGGGACATAATCTAAAAAACCTCGCTACTCAATCTGAAGTGACCCGGCATCGCCAACGTTACATTCTTAGCGTGACAGTCTAAAATAGCATGTTAGGGAGACAACCAATCCATACCCAATATCACATCAAAATCAACTATACTAAGTAGTAGAAGATCCACTCTAGTCTCCAATCCCCCAATGGTCACTACACACGACCTATACACACGGTACACAATATGAGTATCGTCCACCGGAGTAGATACTGAATATATGAATCTAAAGACTCATGGGGCACATCTAGATAATGAGCAAAATACGAGGATACATATGAATAGGTGGAATCAGGGTCAAATAATACAGAGGCATACCTGCGATCACTGTGTCTGAAGAAATGGCATATGGTATAACTGGAAGAGCATAGAAATAGCCCTAACCTCCACCTGATTGCCCTCCCCCTATTGGGCGACCCCTAGCTGACTGAGCTCCACTCCGAGCTAACTGGGCGGGTGGTGATGTAACTGGTACTGAAGATGCAGCCTGACCCCTCTGCTACGCTGGACCTCCCTAATGGCGAGGACACTGCCTCCATATATGCTTAAACTACCCACACTGAACACAACTCCCTGGTGCTTGTAGTGGAGATTGAAGGGAGCCCCGAGCACCAGGATAACTGGTAGAAGAACCTGCCATAGACAAGCCCCAAATAGATGGAGCACGGGACAAACTCTGAGTTGGAAAGGCAATAAGAGATGAGTGACCCTATTGAGAACCGTGAAAACCATTGTCAGATGATGCACCACGGTGGGTTGGGCGGGCCGTATGAGCATGCCTGAAAGGACGACCTCTGCCATGGTGAAACTGACCTCCAGAAGGAACACCAACAAAACTACCGGATCCACGAGGCCTCTTGGCCTCCCTCTCAACTCTCTCCTGGCGGCGAATCCACTCTATATCCCGAGCAATGTCAACAACCTCCTCAAAAGAAGCACAAGACACCCTCTCCCTAGTCATAAGAATCCGCAGCTGATATGTGAGGCCATCAATGAACCTCCTGATCATCTCCCTATCTGTGGGAACCAACCAAATAGCATAACGGGACAACTCAAAAAACCTCATCTCGTACTGCATGACCATCATATCATCCTGATACAACTACTCAAACTATCAGCGCAACTCCTCTCTGCGGGACTACGGCACATACATCTCCTAGAAGAGAACGGAGAACTGCTGCCAAGTAAGGGGCGCTGCACCAACAGGCCTACGCCTCTCATAAGCCTCCCACCAAGTGAAGGCAGCTCTAGAGAACTGAAAGGTAGTGAACGGGATCCCACTGGTCTCCAGAATACGTGTTGTACGGAAAATCCTCTAACACATCCAAGAAACCCTGGGCATCCTCGCCCTCTGCACCGCTGAAAGTCAAAGGCTGAAGTGTACCAAACCTATCCAATCTATGTTGTTCATCATTAGGTATGACTAGAACCACATAGTCCTGAGCAGGTGCGACCGGCTGGGCTCGTGGTGCCCCCGATGTCTGGAGTCCCTTAAGAACCTGCTTGGGTGTGCAGGAGGCGGGAGTCTGAGTGCCTCCCCCATCCTGGGAAGTGGCTGTTGCTGTAGAAACAGAGACCGCCTAAGCATGACTGGTGCACACGGTCAAAATTTAAGCTTAGGTCTCCTGAAGACTTGGAATCACGAAGGGCACAACTGGTGCCTGAGCTGGTCCCGCCGGTGCATCCACAATTGGGACCTGATCATGTACTGGGGCAACTGGTGGACCTACAGGTGCCGCCCTACCTGCTGTGCGGGCTGCACCCCCGCCTCTACCACGGCCCCTACCGCGACCTCGGCCTTTCGCGGCTCCAACTGGTAGTACTAGTGGTTATCCGTCCTGACCGGTAGCACGTGTCCTCACCATCTGTGAGAGAATAAAATAACAAAAGTTTAGTTACCAGTATCAACAGATTCGCATGACAAGAGTTCAAGAATGTGAAGTTTCCTAAGAGTTTTGCAGCCTCTCGAAGATAAGTACAGACGTATCCGTACCGATCCGCACGACTCTACTAAACCTGCTCATGACTCGTGAGACCTATGTAACCTAGGCTTTGATACCAAATTGTCATGACCCAAAACACAACCCGTCGTGATGGCGTTTATCGATGATACTAGGCCAGCCAACATTACCAAAAGGCATTCAATAATAACCAGAAATAAATCAAGACTTTTAAAATAACTGAAATCTTTGCCCCAAAATGGGGTGAATCCCAAATTATAAGTGCATAAATAAAGCTTGACATCGGGGTGTCCCTAGTCATGAGCATCTAACATAACAGATCCGAAAGTAACAAGACTAACATAGTCTGGAATCCAAAATACAGAAAAATAAGGAAAGATAGGGAAGAAGAAAGCAGGGCAGCGAACGCCGGCAGCTACCTCGCGATCTCCAAATGACCAACTACGAGTACTATCAACAACCTCCACATCCAAAAACTCCTGGATCGGCACATGAGGTACAGGGAGTAACATGGGTACACCAACTCAGTAAGTAACAATAATAAATAAGGAACTGAAGATAGTGACGAGCTACGCAGTAAGTTCGTTTTCAATAATTTCAGAAAGGAAAATAGTCATGCTTCCCAAGTTTCGCTAATTCAAGTCAAATAAGTTTATTTTAGGCAAGTTTAAGTAAAACTAGATGAGAATATCTTTCAAGAGTTTTCAAAACATGGATATAAGGCAACTGCGTGCATTAATAATGTAATCATATACTGCCTCTCAGACAATCATCTCTCAGTCCTCCCAATCACTCCAACCTCACAATCACTCATTCCTCCCAGTCACTCATTCCTCACAATCACTCAACACTCGGCACTCGCACTCAGTAGGTACATGCGCTCACATGGGGTGTGCAGACTCCAAAGGGGCTCTTTCAGCCCAAGAGCTATACCAAGACGATCATGCCAATCAGGCGCACTACCTCACTCAGTCATCATTCTCTCCAGTCTCTCGGGCTCTCAGATATCAGGAAAATCAGCCCAAACAGCAATAACTTTATGTATCGAACAGAATAATAGAGACTAAGATATGATATGCGAGTAAAAATTATGAGTAAAAATAGCATTTAACATGCAATCCAACATGTAATGCGGCCCCTATGGGACCCATAAGTGCCAACATATAGCCTAAACAGTGTTTCTAATATGATTTACAGTCAATCTTTCATAACACGTAGAGAGCATAAAGCTAACAACATGTTGTTCAACATTAAAGTTCTACGGGACGAACCAAGTCACAATCCCCTCGGTGCACGCCCACACGCCTGTCACCTAGCATGTGTGTCACCTCCAAAATAGTCACAAGACACAATGTCCAGGGTTTCATACCCTCGGGACGAGATTTACAACTGTTACTTACCTTAATCCGAGCAAAATTCTACTCCACGATGTCATTGCCTCTCAAATTGGCCTCCATACGTCCTGAATCTAGCTAAAAGTACTACAACACAATCAATATATGCCAAGTAACCAATTCCACAAGAAAAACTACTAAATTAGACTCAAATCCCGAAATTGGCTCAAACCCGGCTCCCGGGCCCACGCCTCAAAATCTGACAAAAGTCAGTAATTCCGAAATCTCATTCACTCACGAGTCTAACCATATGGGATTTATTAAAATCCGACAATATTTGGTCACTCAAAATTCCAAATTACACTCTCCAAAATCCCAAGCCCTAACTCCCAATTTTCACTTCAAAAACCCACTAATTAGATGAGAAATCAACAGGAAAAATACCATAGCTAAGGGTACTTAGGCTCAAGGGACTTAAATCAGTGAAAATCCTTGAATGCCCTTCAAAAATACCTTAAAATCTCCAAAGTCCAAGTTGAAAATGGTGGAAATGAGGAAAAATTATGAAGTCCTCTATTTATACCTTCTGCCCAGCAAAACCGCATCTGCGGTACTATTTACGCTTCTGCGAAGCCGCACTTGCGGATATTCCATTGCAGGTGTGGATACCACTTACTCTCCCAAAATCCGCATCTCGGGTCAAATACTCGCATCTGCGAGTGCGCACCTGCGGGACGTTCCCGCTTCTGCCATCCTTTCTTCCCAGAACTCTTTCCGCATCTCCGCTCATCATCCATATCTTTGATTCCGCAGATGCACTCTAAATCCCGCACCTGAACTTCTAGTCCACCTTAGCCTTTCTCGCATTTGCAAGCCCCTCTTCGCTTCTGCAAGGCCGCACCTATGGAATCCCCAACGCAGGTGCGAAAATACAGAGCCAACTACTTCAGCTGCACTTCTTCAACTCAAAACAATCTAATAACCACACGAAATCACCCCGAAGCCCTCTGTACCACAACCAAACATACCGACACGTCCAATTACATCATACAAACTTAGTAAAATCATCAAATCACCTCTAACAACGTCAAAACACCAAGTTACCTCAGATCAAAGCCTAAGAACTTCTAAACTTCCGAATTCCACAAACGCTGACGAAATACCTCCAACCAGCATCCGAAAGACCTAAAATTTTGCACACAATTCAAAAATGACACCACGGACCTACTCCAACTTCCGGAATTTCATTCTGACCCCAATATCAATATTTTCACTACCGACTAAAATCGCCAGAAGTCTAACTTTCACCACTTCAAGCCTAGTTCTACCATAGACCTCCAAATCATATTCCAGACACGCTCCTAAGTCACAAATAACATAAAGAAGCTAGCAGAATCATCAAAATGCAAACCCGAGATCGTTTACACATAAGCCAACATCCGGTCTACTTTTCCAACTTGAACCTTCTCATAAGAGACTAAGTGTCTCAATTCACTCCAAAACCACTCCGGACCCGAACCAACTGACCTGGTAAGTCAAAATATAGATATAGAACACAAAAGAAGCAGAAAAGGAAAGAACGGGGATACAACTCTCGAAACGACCGGTCGGGTCGTTACAGTTTTTTCTTTTGGTAGGAAGTAGGGGGTGGGTGTAGGTTGGATTGAATCAGACTTTTCACTCACCAAACCAAATTAATTGTGTTTATTTTTAAATATATAAACCGAACTAAATCAATAAAAGTTGAATTATTTCAATCTTAGTTTTCTTATTTTTTTTTATTTTCTCATATTTTTTAAGTAAAATGCTCATCGCATAAAACATGAACTTATGCTCTAAATATCTCTGTAGACCTAGTAAGATACAATAATTATTAGGTATAAGAAAATAACAAAAAACGTAAAATGAGTCTTGACATTGTATTAAAACATAGTATCACCATCAATAAAAAAAATTAGGAAATCCCATAAACAAACATTGAACCATAGTCATTACTAGAATTTCGGCCGAAAACGACCGCAGTCGACCAACCAATTTCGTCGGTCATAAAATCGACCGAAAAATTGACCGAAGTAGATTGGTTTTTCAAATATTGTATTTTTTAATTTTATTTTATGAAACCGACCAACTTCGGTCGATATTTCTGGCGCAAAAAGGCGGAAAACTATTTCGGTGTCCCACAAAATTTATTTTTAAGAAACCGACCAACTTTGTTATGTTTTTTATTTAAAATAAATTAAAATTAATATTCAAAAAACCAACCTAAATCGGTTAGTAATTTTACTTTTTAGCAAAACCGGCCGACATCAATTGGTTATTTTCGCGTGAAAATACAATTAAAGATTATAAATAAAGTAAAAGGCAGTCTTAAAATAAAGTGCACCAATGGTCTAGTGGTAGAATAGAATCCTGCACAGTACATACCCCGGTTCGATTCTCAGTTGGTGCATTTTTTAATTACATAATTAAAAATACCGACCGACTTTCGTCGTATTTTTGGGCAAATTTTTTCTTTTTAGGAATTTAATTGACCGACTGAAATCAATCAGAAAATACAGACCAAAGTCGGTCGTTTGGCTCTACCGACCTCCACAAATCCGTCGGTTTTCGTTTGACTTTTGCCAATTACCAACCAATATCGGTCGGTTTGGCAGTCGATTTTTCCCTTTTTTTAGTATCGAATGAAATTAAACATAAAGTACTAAATCATGCTAAAATACATATTGCCAATAAGTATGGCAACAAATACAACCCCGCCAATCAAGTCCTTTCTTTTGTTTATAATTCCATATTAACATAGCATGACCGCTCCGCTTTCTTCAATATCTTTATTTGGTTATTTGAAATTACCACCAGTTAGTTAGCTCAAGTGCAATACAGATGCTGCATTGTTTTAAGAGGAAGGGATGCCAGGGCTTGTTGTCGTCTTGACCCAAACTATTAACTAATGACTAAAAGTATACTATTTCATTAAGAGAGGCGTACTATCACGACCCAATTCTCCCTCCTTAAGATGTCGTGACGGCTCCTAGTCTATACGACTATGTAAGCCTAACAATTGCGGAATAATCAAAAATTAAGAAAGAATCAACAAAGAAAGTGCAAAAGATAATTATATAACTGCTAAAATGCCGCTTAGCATGTACAATAACACCAACACTCGAGTATAAACAATATTTTCAAAACCTATTAGTCACGTCTGTAAGTCCCTGAAAAATTTCACTAAGTAATCTAGGATTTCGTGGTGCCATATAGGCTAATTATAATATTTTGTGCTATTAACGTGGTGGTCATCAATTGGATTTGGTAGACAAGTGTATGAGTCATATATTAAGTAAGGTGGGTTCCAAGGAGAGGCCTAAGTGTAAGCCAAATGGAAAAAGTTTCATAATAGGCTAAGATTCCAAAGGTACTTGCACTAGACCATACTTTGAACGAGTATATCTAAATATGTATAAGGTTTTATGTGATCACTAACCTGTCAAATGAAAGGTCTTCGAGCCTAGTTTCCAACGCTTCAAACCGTTCGTTATTTGGACATTCCTACACAAAGTTATGATCAAACTACCAAAGGCCGGAAAAATGTGATCCTGTGTCAGATATGCGATCGCAAAAACCATTATGCGGTCGCATACTTGATTTGCGATCGCGAATCTGGTCGCAAACTGGACCAGTGTAGCCCAGTTTTGGGCACCGAGTTTTGCGACGCGTTTGCGGCCAGCATACCCATTCTGCAGTCCATTATGCGACCGCAGACCTGCATTCGGAGGGTTAATCTTCCTATTTTTATAACCTGACCCCATTTTAATACATAGTCTTTGGGGCTTCATTTGGGGTCATTTTTCCAACGATTTTAGAGAGTTGAGAGCATTTTAGAGAGAGAAGGAGGAACCCAACATTGAATCATCCAATCTTGCATCAATCTTCAAGAATCAAAGAACCCAATCACAAGTTCTTCATCTAAGAGGTAAGATTCTATACATTAGGCTTTAATTTGGAGTTTGGGGTATAAGATGGGGTATTGAGGTATGATTCTTGGGTGTAATACTATTATGTATACTTGCATGTACAAAGTAGGCTTGAGGAAAGATTTTTGAACATAAATAAGTAAAGATTAGGTTGGGGAATGAAGGAAACCTTGTAAAAGAGATTTGAAATCAAGATGCTCAACTAGTATTTGATAAAATGCTCAAATGAGCTGAAACCATGAATAACCTTCCTAATTGGTGTTTAATTTTGTTATGTCTCAAAGTAGATTGGGATTGCTAGAATTTTCGGAACGTCGTAGTAACTTAAGGAAAGCTTAAACCAGGTATGTATGGCTAAAACCCCGTCTTTTAGAAATTGAGCTCTGTCCGTGTTAGTGTAAATATGGTAAGATTAAAGTTGAATTATGGTATTGATTGTTGTTTCACATGAATTTGGGATGGCAGCCTTATATGCGTGATAGATGTGTCTCAATATGATAAATGTGCTATTCTTGATAACTTGAAAGGGATGCAAGGAATATAAATCATGTGTTGAAATGCTTAGACCTTAAATTTGAGTTTGAACCTGCATACGTTGTGTTATCCATGTGAAGTCTCATCTATGCTTACAATCCTAAATGTTATTGTGTGCCCATATTTTTCTAAATTGCAAATCTATCAGTGAAACTAGGAATGATGCAAAGTGGCCTAGTGCCAAATGTATGATGTGATAGCTGTGGTCCTAAGTGCCTATGAAATGATATATATGTAACAAAGATTGAATTGAGATGAGTGATGGAAAAGGGAAACGCCTCGGTAAGGCGGCCTAGCCGATCGGGCCGTGATCGGACTCCATGATATATACACGTGGTGGCAATGTATCGATGAGTGAAATTGGAAAGTATGAATGAAGTAATGGTAATGTCTCCGAGAGACGGCCTAGCCGATCGGGCCGGATCAGACTCCGCTCAAGAAAGCGGTGGTATTGTGAACGATGATGAACAGTATTGAAAGTCCCAAACTAAAGGCTATGGAAACATGATGTAAAAACTGTATGGTTCTTTTATATTGATAATGTTGATCATTTAAAGCTTTTGAGTTATACTTGTTATTTCCTTTTTTTTGTATGAAAGTTCTTTCTAACTAGATGGTGTTTAGTCATACATACTAGTGCTATTCGATGGCACTAACGTCCCTTTTGTTGGGGGCGCTACGTCTTTAAATGGATGTAGGTGTTTCTATAGCAGGCAGTGTTGGTCGCAGCTAGTGCCGCATCATCTTTTCAGCTGACTTGGTGAGCCCCACTTCGTTTCGGGGTCCTGTTTCATTTGTTTATCATGTACTTTATATTTTAGGTATAGCCGGAGCCTTGTTACCGGCATTTCTATATTACATTACTCTTCAGTTATGTTTAGAGGCTCCGTAGACAGGTTGTGGGTAGTGTCGGGTATTGGAATTAAAGTTGAAATATTGATGTTTGGCAAATATTTATAATATTTGTAAATTTTGATAATTGTGATTTAAGTTGCTAATGGAAATGAAATGGAAGTTGTTAATGAAATACTTACTAAAGCTGATTAATGGAGTCCATCTCCTATTTAATCATGAGTTAGGTTGGGTAGGATGAAACCTAACAGGCTTGCTCAGCCGGGCTTACTCGGTTGAGCGCCGGTCGCGCTTCTCAGATTTTGGGGCGTGACAAACTTGGTATCAGAGCCTAAGGTTTTAAAGTGTCCTAGGATGTCTCGGAGCCGTTTCTAGTAGAGTCCTTCTTATCGGTGTGTAGTCGACCACATCTATTAGTTGGAGGTTATTCGGACATTTAGGAATTTCACCCTTCTTTGATACTCCAGATCGTGCAGTAGAGCTCAAGATAGGGAGCTAATTTCCATTCTATGTCCTAATGTTAAAATGAGTAATTCATGATTGTGGAAGCAGTAAGGAGGGAATGACCCTACCATTGAATATGAGGGAGATTGCTCAAGCGTTTGCTAGGAGAATGTATCGAGCCATGGAGGGATTGGTAGAACTTGTTGCTAAGGGGAGTACCCTTGTTCCTATTAATCTCTCTGCACCACCAAATCCAATAGTATATCGGCATGGTACCAACATACGTTAGGGATGTGGAGTCGAGGGGCATCGATTCAGCTATTGCCCTATCAACCTAAGGTCACCAAGTAAGTCATTACTTAGCCCAACCAACTTACTCTTGTTGTATATGTGCATCCATATTGAAGAGTCCTCATAAACATGGTCTTAATAAGATGTGAGTCACAAAGACTTTTGTGTACCTACTCCTTCAAGGAGCCGTATTGTTCGTGAATCCACTCTATTACAAATTCTCTTATTTACATCCTCTTGTGGAATTAAGTTCTATAAATACGTCCTTGAATGGAGTTATAACTCTAGGATTAATACTTCCCAATTTCTTTTCCTAAATTCTTAACGAGGGACTATACCTGATGAATTTCTTATAGAATATTTTACTGAAATGGACAACATCTTCCCACTTGTGCCTATGCAAGCACCGACGTAAAGTTTACCTATGTGGTGTTGAGTTCCATGTAAAGCATCCTAGTGTTGCGATCCTTCTCGAGTCACTCTTTTACTTAGTTGTGTATATGGCGTATATGGTATGAACAGTCAATCTACTCTCTTGCGAATATCATCATGAAAGCTTCTCACTGCCTAGTAACATAAGAGCATACCTTAACACCTATCACATGAGTGCATGTCAATCGAAATGGTCACCGTGTGCATAAAGTCTCTCTGAAAATTTGGATCCTCACATCCCCATCATAGGAAGATATTGTGTCGCCATAACTTTCTTGTCCACTTGGGACATCCCCCAGTAGGAAGCTCACTTTGTCCTAGTATTTTGGTTGCTCGTGGAATGGTCATATATTGCAGTTGGGAGTTAATGTAGCAGAAGCATGTCTAGCTCATAACAAATGTTTATTTTCTCTTTACACCTCCATAACATGTGTTAATTGTGTTCTTTAGTTAGTGAATTCACTGTGCTAGTTTCCCCACACTTGTTTGATAACTATGATATAACATATCCTTCTATGAGTCATTGTAACACTTTCTTTCTCGTAAGGACCCTTACTAGGCTCTCCGTCAAGACCAAGCACACCTTTGGGGGTTATTACAGCACAACGCCTGTTTCTCATATTTTTCTGTATTTCATTAGATCTGGGTAGTTCTCAAGTCAAAATCCATGAAGAACTCATTATGAACATCTGCAAACCCTCCATGATTATTCTATACTATCTCATTGGGTTCTCATATCACTCCAAGTTCATCAAGGGTTGATAGCATGCCGCAACTGCTGAGATTAAATGATCTCCTTTCGATAATGGATTATCTACACATGCGCTAGTCCAACGATCTGCTTAACAGTCTAACTCTCGCCTTTAGGACCAAGGAGGAATACACCTACTAACACATTCATATGTCAAAGCCTTTCTCTCAGTCAAGTCTTATAGCATCTCCCAATGTGGTTTGTAATAGCTGGTTGTGTAGAAGTGTGTTGTAGTGCTTCATTATGAAGTAGAGTTGCTAAACATAATTGGACTTTAGAATTCTGGAGCTATACATCACGTGACTTCATGCCGAGATCTTCTTTCAAAAAATGTAGCTTCTCGTAATCGCTATATATTACCACCCTTCCTAGTGGTTAAAATGTAAAGGTTACATCCATAAGGCTCTTTCACTTTCTTTTCATTTGTCTTGCATCGTGTGTTGTTTACCCGTAATCTTTAATGCGATATTATCTCAATGTCTCGACTAGTTATCCAACTATCCGATTCGATTAAATTCACCTCATTTTTATGTACTCTACAAGCCCCCTTTTCTAAAAGGGTACTGAAAGTGGGTAAAGTCCCCTTATACTATAGACTTCTAACGTCTTCAACTTAGTTTAAGTCTGTTGGTTCCAAATGGTGATCATTAGTGTTGCTACCCTACTATCCATTTCATCTGATAACTCTCATTGTAAAATTCATTTATGTTTCATGGCATCAAAGAGGAAGTCTTATCGCATTAAGGATGGGGACATATTCCTTTTGTTAGAATAAATAAATATTGCCGGTATTCCTTGTAGATGTTCTTCTAACAACCATTTACCTGCTCTGCTTGTCTCTGTGACTAGATAACCTAGGTTACTTTTCCCCGATAAATGCATCAAGTCGTCTCATTCATTCAAACTTACCCATGTGGGCACTTTGAGGCCTTATTTTATACCAACTCGTAATGGTTTTAAGTACTTTCTCGCCATTGTTATCGATTTTATAGGGCTACGTGGGCTTGTCTCATGGCTTTCATAAGTAATGATTTCCCCTGAGTTCAAGCTTATATTGTTGTGATTTCAAGCCAAAGTACGTCCCCTTTTCAAGAAGTCTTAAATGGGTCGGATTGGATGGGTTACCTGGCCTTCTGCTCACTCGGCTTCTAGGATTATTGACAACATCATTGTCATGTGCGTGAAATTTTGCTACCCCTTGCGTTCTACCTTATTAAGGAGGATATGAGTTTTAATTGTCTTTCTTCCCGGAGCATTACGTCAACCATTGGAACTCCTCTAACCAATACATGATTTCACCCCTATGGTAGGATGTCCTAGCTATATGGTTTCACTCGTGAAAGGTTGAGATTAGATGCCTTTAGATTTTTGCACATATCATGAGCATATTGATTTGAAAGACAAGTTATCATATCTTTAGTTCTCTCATATAGGATCAACTATCAGGAAAGGTTAAGCTGTTTGAAATATGATAATCTCATAAGTGTTCAACTTCTTTTCATCCTCATGGGCTGGTGGCATAGATTCCGTGTGTCAAGTAATGTTAAGAGTGTAATTCAACTTCATGTATTTTGAAACCCATATCGCATTCAAGGTGCCAGAGTATTCTTATTCTTGATAAACGGATTTTCCCTACACTCTAGAAGATGGGTGGTTCGCGTACTTGAGTATTCCTCCTTAATGGTTCCTATTGCCAATGTAACTATTGCCAATGTACGAGTCACCCCTATGCCATATTTGTCTAATAATTGATGTCGTCACAATGATTAACCATGTCAATATTGTTGTAGTAATCTTTGTGTCTCTTAGCATATAACCTCATGAAATGCTCTGCTCAGCACATTAATGGATTCCTGAATAACTCAGCCTGATCTTGAACTCTGTTGTTCCTCATTGTATTAGATCCATTGGGCATTGTAAGTTCAGAAAAGTCAAAGAGGAAGCTTCGCAGGGTGATCACATACATACTTGATAGGTAATTTTATGGTCAGTTTATGATAGCACATCTTAGAGTAAGTGTTGAAGGTCATCAAGGGTTAAGTGTGAATGTTCGCCTGGAGATTTAGAGTTTTCGAGGGTGAACAGGATATTCTCAAAGTTTTCCCCTGTAGATGTTATGAGAATTTAAAATGAAGGGTACGTAAGTGCATTTCCCATTAGGCCGCACTAGGAGTATGATGTTTCCCCATAGATTTTCCTCATGAATTTATGTTTTCATATGCCTATGTCTAAGAAGGCAGGTGGAGATAAATTGTGTATCATTCTGGTGGAAATTATTGAAGGTGAAGTTAATAGATAGTTAGCTTATGCGAGATATCTACTTGTTGTCCTTGTTAGGTAAGTTTGGGGGTGGAAACTGCTCCCGTGAATGTATTCTGGCGAAGTCTATAGGTATAAGAGGCCACATTGAAGGCCGAGAGTGTTGTGGATAAAATATTTTCTCTTGACTGTATAACAGTTGGTTTTGATTTGAAAGGTACCTTCTAGGTGTTATGATTTAAAAATCTGTAGTCCATGTCCGGGTATCATTGTGATAAAGTAGTGTTTTTAATGCTGAGCTTCTTGTTATTGATATATACATTATGGTGCTTTGTCGAGTTGTGGATGTGTTTTTAGGGTGGTTTTGGAGGTTCTCTAGTAGGTGGATAGGCCTAGTTACAAAGGAGACTCTACCAAAATTACTGAAAAATTTGGGAGTTAGTCAAAATTTAGGGACTTGAGGTAGGTGAGAAAAGAGATTTATTATATTAAGCGTTTAAGTCGGACTCTACTCCTCATTCGAGGACGAATGATCCTAAGGGGGGAGAATGTAAGGCCCCGGAAAATTTTACTAAGTAATCTAGGATTTTGTGGTGCCACGTAGGCTAATTATAATATTTTGTGTTATTAACATGGTGGTCATCAATTGGATTTGGTAAAAAAGTGTATGAGTCATATATTAAGTAAGGTGGGGTCCGAGGAGAGGCCTAAGTGTAAGCCAAATGGGAAAAGTTTCATAATAGGCTAAGATTCCAAAGGTACTCGCACTAGTCCATAATTTGAACGAGCATATCTAAATATGTATAAGGTTTTTTGTGATGAATAACATATCAGATTAAAGGTCTTCGCGTCTAGTTTCCAACGCTTCAAACCGTTCGTCATTTGGATATTCCTACACAAAGTTATGATCAAATTATCAAAGGCTGGAATAATGCGATCCTGTGACAGATATGCGATCTCAAAAACCATTATGCGGTCCGCATACTTGATTTGCGATCGCAAATCTGGTCGCAAACTGGACCAGTGTAGCCCAGTTTTGGGCACCGAGTTTTGCGACGCGTTTGCGGCCAGCATACCCATTCTGCGGTCCATTATGCGACCGCAGACCCGCATTCGGAGGGTTAATCTTCCTATTTTTATAACCTGACCCCATTTTAATATATAGTCTTAGGGGCTTCATTTGGGGTCATTTTTCCACTAATTTTAGAGAAAGTTGAGAGCATTTTAGAGAGAGAAGGAGGAACCCAACATTCAATCATTCAATCTTGCATCAATCTTCAAGAATCAAAGAACCAAATCACAAGTTCTTCATCTAAGAGGTATGATGTTATGTATTAGGCTTTAATTTCGAGTTTGGGGTATAAGATGGGGCATTGAGGTATGATTGTTGGGTGTAAAACTATTATGTATACATGCATGTACAAAGTAGGCTTGTGGAAAGATTGTTGAACATAAATAAGTAAAGATTGGATTGGGGAATGAAGGAAGCCTTGTAAAAGAGATTTGAAATCAAGATGCTCAACTAGTATTTGATAAAATGCTCAAATGAGCTGAAACCATGAATAACCTTCCTAATTGGTGTTCAATTTTGTTGTCTCAAAGTAGATTGGGATTTCTAGAATTTTCGGAACGTCGTAGTAACTTAAGGAAAGCTTAAACCAGGTATGTATGGTTAAAACCCCGTCTTTTTGAAATTGAGCTCCGTCTGTATTTGTGTAAATATGGTAAGATTAAAGTTGAATTGTGGTATTGATTGTTGTTTCACATGAATTTGGGATGGCAACCTTATATGCGTGATAGATGTGTCTCAATATGATAAATGTGCTATTCTTGATTAATTTAAAGGGATGCAAGGAAGAGTTTGAAGCTGCATATGTTGTGTTATCCATGTGATGTCTCATCTATGCTTACAATACTAAATGTTATTGTGTGCCCATATTTTGCTATATTGCAAATCTATCAGTGAAACAGGGAATGATGCGAAGTGGCCTAGTGCCAAATGTATGACGTGATAGCTGTGGTCCTAAGTGCCTATGAAATGATATATATGAAACAAAGATTGAATTGTGATGAGTGATGGAAAAGGGAAACGCCTCGGTAAGGCGGCCTAGCCGATCGGGCCGTGATCGGACGCCATGATATATACACGTGGTGGCAATGTATTGATGAGTGGAACTGGAAAGTATGAATGAAGTAATGGTAACATCTCCGGTAGACGGCCTAGCCGATCGGGCTGTGATCAGACTCCGCTCAAGAAAGCGGTGGTATTGTGAACGATGATGAACAGTATTGAAAGTCCCAAACTAAAGGCTATGGAAACATGATGTGAAAATTGTATGGTTCTTTTATATTGATAATGTTGTGATCATTTAAAGCTTTTGAGTTATACTGTTATTTCCTTATTTTTTTATGAAAGTTCTTTCTAACTAGATGGTGTTTAGTTATACATACTAGTGCTATTCGATGGCACTAACGTCCCTTTTGCCGGGGGCACTACGTCTTTAAATAGATGTAGGTGTTTCTATAGCAGGCAGTGTTGGTCGCAGCTAGTGCCGCATCATCCTTTCAGCTGACTTGGTGAGCCCCACTTCATTTTGGGGTCCTGTTTCATTTGTTTATCATGTACTTTGTATTTGAGGTATAGCCGGAGCCTTGTTACCAGCATTTCTATATTACATTACTCTTCAGTTATGTTTGGAGGCTCCGTAGACAGGTTGTGGGTAGTGTCGGGTATTGGAATTAAAGTAGAAATATTGATGTTTGGCAAAGATTTATAAAATTTGTAATATTTTGATAATTGTGATTTAAGTTGCTAATGGAAATGAAATGGAAGTTGTTAATGAAATACTTACTAAAGCTGATTAATGGAGTCCATCTCCTATTTAATCATGAGTTGGGTTGGGTAGGATGAAACCTAACAGGCTTGCTCAGTCGGGCTTACTCGGTTGAGCGCAGGTCGCGCTCCTCGAATTTTGGGGCGTGATAAAGTCACAAGCTCTAAGAATTATTCTAATTGTTTCTACTTATCAGTAACTAGAAGAAATAAAGAGGAACAACATAAAAGGGATAGAGGGGGACTCCGAGGTCTACGTACGCTAGGAGATATACCTTGAAGTCTCCGGAGACACAACAAGTACGCAACTAATAGTAAGGCTGGTAGGAGCTACCTAGATCAGCACAGAAAACATGTGTAGAAGAGTAGCATGCGTACACCAAAACTATACCTAATAAGTGCCAAGCCTAACCTTGGTAGAGTAGTGACGAGGTCAGGTCAGGGCCCTACTGGTATATAATAAGTAAGACAGGAGATATAATAATATGAAAAGATTGAAAATCTAACAAGGAGAATTCCATAGAAAAAAACAACACAACACATAGATATAAACAACTGGGGCGCTCCCGAGATACCATCTCGTAGTCCCAAAAGTAAATGCTCAACAGGGGATCTCCCAAGGTACCGTCTCGTAGTCCCAAAAGTAAATATGCAGTGGGGGATTTCCTGAGCTACCGTCTCGTACTCCCAAAAGTAAGTATGCGATAGGGGAACTCCCAAGGTACCGCCTGGTAGTCCAAAAAGTAAGCACACAGCTCGAAATCGACGGAAATCGCAATTAAAGCAAGAAATCCTACAGTTTAAGACTAAGTACAAGTCAAGGAAAAAGCAAGAATTCAACTAAGCATGATGCACAGAGTTCAAATAAGTATTTATGATATGTAGACATGTGATATTAGGCTAAACATGATAACTACACATGCTGGAATAACTGATTTAAGATAAAACATGTTATTGGGCTAGTAAAAACCGGATTTTACAAGAATTAGCCCGTGTACGCACTCGTCACCTTGCGTATACGGCGCTCACATATCACAAAAATATCACAACAATACTAAATCCTAAGGGGATTTCCCCCACACAAGGTTAGGCAAGCAACTTACCTCGAACCAAGCTCAATCAGTGAGTAAGAATGCCCTTTCCTCGATTTTCCGATTTCGAATGACCCAAATCTAGCCAGAAGCAATTACATACCATAAATATAACTATAAGAAACTAATCTAGTTAATGAAAATAAGACTTTAACAAGAAATTAAAAAAACGCCCCAAAAAGTTGACCTGGGCTCACGTCTCGAAATTGGGTAAAAGTAATAAAATACGAACACTCATTCAACCATGAGTTTAATCGTACCAAAATTACTCAAATCCGTTATCAAAATCTCAATCAAAACCCAAAAATTTGGTTGCAGAACATTACCCACTTTTTCTCCAAATTTCTCAACCTAAATCTCAAATTTGAAGATGAAATTAATGATAGATTAGTGAGATATATCGAAAAACAAGTGAACAATCATTACCCAATTGATGCCTCTGAAAATCCCACAAAATCACATCCAAATTCGAGCTCGCTATCTCAGGTTTTTGATAAAAATGGTATAACCCTTATTTTTGAAATATTTATAACTTCCCAGCGTTTCCTTCTTCGCGAACGCGGAAACATCCTCGCGTTCTTGAAGAATAAAAATGCTTTAGTCCGAAAATTCTTCATTGCAAACGCGATGGCCTAATCACAACTGCGGAGCTTACACAGCTTGACCCTGCGCGATCGCGAGACCCTGATCACGAACGCGTAGGCTAATTACCTGGAGACCCTTCTGCCCTTATCTCTACACGAACGCGAGGACCAAATCGCCAACGCGTAGGCCTAAGTTCTCTATGCTTCGCGAACGCGGGATATACAACACGAATGCGAAGGATTAATTCTAGAAGACCTCAACCTTCCTCTATGTGAACGCGGGAGAACCTTCGCGAATGCGTAGAAGGAAACCAGACACCAGGAATGGCTGGTCTTCAGCTATAACACTAAGTCCATTTCTTGTCCGTTAACCATCCAGAATACACCTGAGGCCCCCGGGATCAACCGAACATACAAAAAAGTCCTAAAACATCATACGAACTTTTTCGAGCCTTCAAATCACATCAAACAATGTTAAAAACACGAATCGCACTCCAATCCAAACTTAATGAACTTTGAAACTTCAAACTTCTCCAACCGACGCCGAAACCTATCAAATCACATCCGATTGACCTTAAATTTTTCACACAAGTCATAATTGACCTTACAAACCTACTCTAACTTCAGAAATTGGAATCTGACCCCGATATCAAAAAGTCCACTTTCGGTCAAACTTTCCAAAAATTCAACTTTCATCATTTCAACCCTAATTCAGCAACAGACATCCAATTCACAATCCAGACACGCTCCTGGGTTCAAAATCACCCAACGGAGCCAACAGAACCGACGAAACTCCATTCCAGAGCCGTCTTCACACAATTCCAACTACGGTCAAAATCCTAGAACTTAAGCTTCTATTTTAGGGACTAAGTGTCCCAAATCACCCTGAAACCAAAAACAAAGCCTCTCGGCAAGTCACATAAACATAAAATGATACAGGGAAAGCAGTAAATAGGGGATCTAGGCTAATACTTTTAAAACGACTGGCTGGGTCATTACATCCTACCCCTCTTAAAACCATCGTTCATCCTCGAACGAGCATAGAGACATTCATGGTCGATCTCCCAAGTCGCCTCCTCGACTAGCTGACCCCTCCAATGAACCTTCACTGAACCAATGTTCTTTGACCTTAGCTTATGAACCTGCCTGTCTAACATATCCATCGGCTCCTCAACATAAGATAAATACTTGCCCAACTGGACTAAGCCGAAATCCAACACGTGAGACAGATCGAAGTGATACTTCCAGAGCATAGAAACATGGAATACTGGATAAACTCCTGCTAGATTGGGAGGCAAGTCAAGCTCATAAGTAACCTCCCCATCTCGCCGAAACACCTCGAATGGGCCAATAAACCTTGGGCTCAGCTTTTCTTCTTTTCGAACCTCATAACGCCCTTCATGGGCGAAACCCGGAGCAAGACCCTCTCTCCAACCATGAAAGCGACATCGCAACCTTCCGATCCACATAGAGTGCACTTCTGATCAAACATCTCAAAAAATCAACTTTCGCCATTTCAAGCCTAATTCAGCTACAGACGTCCATTTCACAATTCGTACACGCTCCTAAGTCCAAAATCATTCAACGGAGCTAACGGAACCGATGGAACTCCGTTCCGGATTCGTCTTCACACAGTTCCAACTACGGTCAAAATCCTAGAACTTATGCTTCCGTTTTAGGGACTAAGTGTCCCAAATCACTCTGAAACAAAAAACAAAACCTCCCGGCAAGTCACAAAAGAATAAAATGATAGGGGAAAAGCAGTCAATAGGGGATCAGGGCTAATAGCCCATTTGGCCAAGCTGCAAAAATCAGCTTATTTTGATAAGTGCTTTTTTTCAAAAGTGCTTTTCTCAAAAGTACTTTTGGTGAGAAGTAGTTTGTGTTTGGCTAATTAGTTTGAAAAGCACTTTTGAGCAGCAATTAGTGTTTGACCAAGCTTTAAAAACTGCTTCTAAATGCATTTTTCTCAAAACTGCTTCTCAAAAAATTACTTTCGGAGAGAAGCTACTTTTTTCTGCTTCTCCGAAACTGCTTCTGCTTCTCCTCAAAAGCACTTTTTTCCTTCCAAAAGCTTGGCCAAACACCTCAATTTTTGGCCAAAAGTGCTTTTGGCCAAAAAAAAAAAGCACTTTTGGCCAAAAAGAAGCTTGGCCAAACAGGCTATAATACTCTCAAAACGACCAGCCGGATCGTTTTTAAAAGCATTGGTACATTATGAGCGCCAAAGATTCGAGTTTTCGAGAGAGTGTCTGAGAGATGTATTTTTCATTTAGGAATTTGAAAGGACAAAACGAAGACTAAATAAAGAGAAGGAAAAAATGTGTAACCAATATAAAAGAGAAAAAAGAAACAGAAAGTGTATTTAATTAGAAAAAGCGGCAGAGCATGGGAATTTAACCCTTGTTAATTAAAATATGATTTTTAAGAAGAAAAAGTACCGCTTCAAACCCCTGATTAAAAGGTAGAATGTGCACCTCCTTACCAATCCACTAAAATGTTCGGTTGAGTTTGGGTGCACCGATATTAATTTAAGTATTTAAGCTGAAATTTACTAGTGTTACACATGATTTCGGGGGAGGAGGATGGGTTCACCTGAACCCGCCCCTCCCCATGTGCATCCGTCCCTATTTTCATATAGTTTAGGAACAAGATTAGACATTTTCCCTTATTTAAATAAAAAAGGTCAAACAAATTTCAGTGTAAATTTATTTACTCATTAACTTTAGGGCATGATTCCAACATTATTTTGGACTTGTTCAAGAAACGTGGCGTAAGAGCAGTCGTGTTATTAAGAGCCCGTTTGGGCATAATAAATTTTTCTCTTTTTTTTTTTCAATTTTTTTTACTTTTTTTCGAAATCAACGTTTGTTAATAAAATTTTCAATTTTCACTTGAAGACGAATTTTGGAAATTTTTCGAAAATTTGAAAAACTCTAGAAAGCTGGTTTTCAAAATTTTCACTCAAATCACTCACCAAACTTCAAAAGCAACCCAAAATTATATTTATGTCCAAACACAACTCTAAATTTCAAATATCATTTTCACTTAAAATTCTTTTTCCCCCTATTTTGAAATTTTACAATTCTTATGTCCAAACGCCCACTAAGTTCTTATATTTTTATTACCTCTCAATTCTGATAGCCTGGACTATAAGAGTATAACTGCCCTTTATCTTTATCTTAAACCTCTGATAACTTAATTAACATTTCACAAGAAACGCATAGGGTGAATTTGAAAAAGGTACAATAATAAATACTTTCTATTCAAATATTTTAGAATAAATTCAACGTGTCACAAATAATAGGAACTGAAATTAGTGTCCTTTTATGTTATATAGGTATATGATATTTACTTTTGCCCAGTTTTAGTGAAAGTAATGTGAATTTATCAGCAAAAGGAATACATGATCCCTTATTGTACATAAAAATCATGTACAACATCATGTACATAGTTATATATAAGAACAACATCATGTACATAAACATCTCATAACCATATAGTCTATTTAATTTTCTTCTGCTACGGATTTACGTACAAAGAAACCCACTATAAATCATATGGAAAGGTGCTAAATCTATCCCTATCACGTGTTAAATAGTTTATTTTTACCTTCCGTCCACCCATTAATATGATAATGCATACAACCTTATCTTTTGGTTTAAAAGTACCCCCATTTAACCATAGAATCTAAGAGCCCCACTTTTAATTTGCTGGCATCCTTTTATTGGGACACGTGCTCCATGGTTTAATCAACACATATGGGTACAATATCGGCCCACAAGTGTCACGACCCGGATTTTCCACCCTCGGAAGTCGTGATGACGCCTATTAATGTGAGCTAGGCAAGCCAATTATTGAACAGATTGCCTTTATATATTTTTACACCTTTTTAGCATTGATAAAGCAATAATGTGAAAAGCAGTGGAAATTCAATAAGCGGAAGAAATGTAGTGAAATATCTGAAATATGAATATAATACAACTGTGTAAGCCTTAATCACACAGAACTAGTGTCACAGTACCACAGAAGATCTAAGAGTGCCACATACAAAGTCTGAAAATAAAAGATACACTGTTTCTGAAATCAAAATGAAACAGGAAGTAAAGGATAGAGGAGACGTCAGGGCCTGCGGACGCCTGCAGGTCTACCTTGGATCTCCGCGTGGACTGAAGGTAGCCACCCAATCTACGGTCCGAAGTCTACACCACTGGGATCTGCACAAAAGAGTGCAGAGTGTAGTATCAGCACAACCGACCCCATGTGCTGGTAAGTGCCGAGCCTTACCTCAGTGAGGTAGTGACGAGGCTAGGACCAGGCTACCAAACAAACCTGTGCAATTCAACTATGTACAGCGGAAGAGAAATACATAAATAAACAGTCAAGTAGGGGAGGGGTAGCATGCTGCGGGGGAGATATCAACCCAGTATAGAAAGATAGCTGGTAAATGGAAGAAACAATATATCTCGAATATCAACAAAGAACCAGAAAACTATAAATGCATGGCATCACCCTTCGTGCTTTTACTCTCGTCCTCACCAAAACAATCAAGTAATGAAAATGTGCACGGCATCACCCTTCGTGCTTTTACTCTCATCCTCACCATATAATTAATATCATCGGCACAGAATGGTACATCGTGCGGTACGACATCACCCTTCGTGCTTTACACTCTTTCCTCACAAATTCATGCACGGCATCTCCCTTCGTGCTTTAACACTCTCTTACCAAAACAATGCACGACATCACCCTTCGTGCTTTAACTCTCTTCCTCACCCAAACAACAATCACAAACAATAAGGCAAGGAAATGAATGAAATTTGCAATAAGAATCCCAGCAAGGGATGAAAGACTCAACAACAAGTCCCGGCAAGGGACAACCTCAAAACAACAACAACAACATCCCGGCAGGGGAGTCAATATAACAATTTTTTTCTCTTTCTCACCTTCGTTTTACAATTCACTTCACAACTCGAGCCAATGCTCCAAAGGTTTCAATTACTACTCATACTTTAACAATTCGTTATACAACTTGAGCCAACCTCCCCAATGATCAAACATCATAATTACTTCCACGAATTTTGCCCCCCAACAATCAAAAGTCATCACCAAGATATGAATAATACGACGAAGTCATAAAAAAGAAATCATAGTAAGAGACTCACGGGCACACTAGATACCAACGCATAGATACTCGTCACCATGCCTATACGTCGTACTCAACAATTGCCACATAGAAAATAGGACTCCACTCCCAATCCCTCAAGCTAAGGTTAGACCAAACACTTACCTCGATGCCACAAACACAATTCATGTCTCAATTATCGCTTTACCCCTTGATTCCACAACCAATCCGCTCGTATCTAGTCACAAGTTACTTATTTACATCAATAAACGCTAAATGAATTAATTCTAATGCATGAAAATGAGTTTTCTAAAGTCTTACCCAAAAAGTCAAAAATCGCCCCCGGCCCATATGGTCAAAACCCGAGTTTTGAACCAAAAACCGATTACCCATTCCCCCACGAACCCAAATATATAATTTGTTTTGAAATCGGACCTCAAATCGAGGTCCAAATCCCAAATTTTTGAAAAACCTAGGTTCTACCTAAAACACCCAATTTCCCCCATGAAAATCATTAATTTTGAGTTGAAATCAAGTTAAAAGATGTTAATGATTGAAATAAACGAGTTTATATGACTTACAATCGAGTTGGAAGAAGAGTTGTTCTTGAAAAATCGCCCTAAGGAGTTTGTGTTTTGAAAAGATGTGAAAAATGGTTGATTTTCGGCTAAATATAAAAATTTGCAGGTTGCAGTTAAGGGAAATGCGAACAGGGTTCGCAATTGTGAACCCCGACCTCTGCTATGTTCGCATTTGCGAAAGCAGTGTCGCATTTGCGAAGTCGCATTTGTGACCGAGGTCTCGCATTTGCGACTGAGGTCAGGCGGGTGTCGCATTTGCGACAAACACTTCGCATTTGCAAAGAAGGTTGCCCAGGCCACTTCTCGTATTTGCGATACATGGCTCGCATTTGCGAGCTCGAATTTGCGATACAGGCTTCGGAAATGCGAAGCCTGCAGGCCTGAAGTATACCAGCAATTCCCTAAGTTAAAATTTCACTCCGTGGGCTATCCAAAACTCACCCGAGCCCTCGGGGTTCCAAACCAAACATGCACACCAACCTAAAAACATAATACAAACTAGCTCGTGCGTTCAAATCACTAAAATAACATCAACAACTATGAATTTAGCATCAAAATCATAAAATTTTCTTAAGAACTTCAAATTTCCAATTTTTCTCAAAAACGATCCAATTCACGACGTTTCAAGCCCGTTTCTTACCAAATTTCACAGACTTATCTTAAATCATATATAAGACCTGTACCGGACGCCGGAACCAAAATACGGGCCCAATACCATCAAGTTCTAATCACAATTCATTTCCAAATCTCATAAATAATTTCAAAAAATAATTTTATTTAAAAATTTATTTCTCATGCTTGGGACCTCGGAATTCGATTCCGAGTATATGCCCAAGTCCCATATTTTCCTACGGACCCTCCGGGACCGTCAAATCACGGGTCCGGGTCCGTTTACCCAAAATGTTGACTGAAGTCAACTTAATTCATTTTATAGTCAAAATTTATCATTTTCACAGATTTTCACATAATGGCTTTCCGGCTGCGTGCCGGGACTGCGCACTCAAATCGAGGTGATGCTGAAAGAGGTTGTTAAGGCCTCGGAACATAGAATTTATTTTAAAAACAAGTCCCACATTCTCCACCTCTAAAATAATAGTTCGTCCTTGAGCGAACAGAAGAAGGAAGTACCTGAGTCGGGGAAAAGATGGGGATAACGGCTCCGCATATCGGACTCGGACTCCCAGGTAGATGCCTCAGCAGGCTGACCTCTCCACTAAACACGAACAGAAGGAAAACACTTTGATCTAAACTGACAAACCTGTCGATCTAGAATAGCTACCGACTCCTCCTCATAAGACAAGTCATTGTACAACTAGACACTACTGAAATCTATCACGTGGGGTGGATCGCCTTGATACTTTCGAAGCATGGACACATGAAACATTGGATGCACGACTGATAAGCTCGGCGGCAACGCAAGTCTATTAGCCACCTCTCCCACTCGATCAAGAATCTCAAACGGGCCAATGAACCTAGGGCTAAGCTTGCCCTTCTTCCCAAATCTCATCACGTCCTTCATAGGCGACACTTTAAGCAATACCCGCTCACCGACCATGAATGCCAAATAACGAACCTTGCGATCGGCATAGCTCTTTTGCCAGGACTGAGCTGTACGAAGCCTATCCTGAATAATCCTGACCTTGTCCAAGGCATCCTGAACCATATCCGTACCCAACAACTGAGCCTCTCCCGGCTCAAACCATCCAACCGGCGACCAACACCGCATACTATACAAATCCTCATAAGGAGCCATCTGGATACTCGACTGGTAGCTGTTGTTGTAGGCAAACTCTGCTAAAGGCAAAAACTGATCCCACGAGCCTCTGAAGTCAATGACACAAGCTCGGAGCATATCCTCCAAAATATTAATAGTGCGCTCGAACTGCCCGTCCGTCTGAGGATGAAACGTTGTGCTTAACTCAACCCGTGTGCCCAACTCTCACTGGACTGCTTTCCAAAAATGTGAGGTAAACTACGTACCTCGATCTGAAATGATAGACACGGGCACACCATGAAGACGAACAATCTCCCGGATGTAGATCTAAGCTAATCTCTCGGAAGAACAGGAAACTGCCACATGAATGAAATGTGCTGACTTGGTCAGCCTATCAACAATGAGCCACACTGCATCGAACTCCTTCTGAGTCCGTGGGAGTCCAGTAACGAAGTCCATAGTAATACGCTCTCACTTCCACTAAGGGATCTCAATCTTCTGGAACAAACCACCAGGTCTCTGACGCTCGTATTTAACCCGCTGACAATTCAGACACCGAGCCAGATATGCAACGATATCCTTCTTCATTCTCCTCCACCAATAATGCTGCCGAAAATCCTAATACATCTTCGTAGCGCCAGGATGAATAGAGTACCGGGAGCTATGGGCCCCCTCTAAAATCAACTCTCGAAGACTATCCACATTAGGCGCACAAACTCGACCCTGCAATCTCAAAACTCCATCATCACCTAAGGTAATCTGCTTGGCACCTCCGTGCTGCACCGTGTCTCTAAGGACACACAAATGGGGATCATCATACTGCCGATCTCATATATGCTCCAATAATGAAGAACGAGTGACTGTGCAAGCTAACACACGGCTAGGCTCAGAAACATCCAACCCTACGAACTGATTGGCCAAAGCCTGAACATCCAAAGCAAGCGGTCTCTCACCGACTTGAATATAAGCAAGATTGCCCATACTTGCTGACTTCCTACTCAAGGCATCAGGCACCACATTGGACTTCCCCGGATGATATAGGATGACTGAACTGCAGGAGTTTGAAACTAGGGAGCTACCTACTCCGAAGTGCGAGTAGCAGGAGTCTGGGCTCCTCCTCCAACCTGAGAGACGGCTGGTGCTACAGGAAGCAAGCCTGCCCTAGTGACACTCTCCATAAGGCCCACTAGACGGACCAGAGCATCCTGGAGTACTGGGGTAGCAATAAACCCCTCTGGGACCTGAGTTAAGCCCATCGAAGCTGTTGGGGCCGGAACCTCGTCATGAAAGTCAACCCGAGGCTCTACTGCTGGTGCTGCTGCTCTGGGCTGAGCTCTGCCCCTACCTCGGCTTCTAGCACGGCCTCGGCTCGCCCTCTGCCCCTCGTGGGAGCTGCTGCTGGGGCTCGGGCTACTGGTCAGTGGATGAGGAAGCGCGCGTTCTCAGCATCTGCGAGAGAACATAATAGAAATTCAATAAGTATTGAGAAACCAAACCGCACGACAGCAAAGAAAAGATGTGAAATTTTCCTAACTCTGTAGCCTCTGGGGGATAAAAATAGACGTCTCCGTACCTATCCATCAGACTCTACTAAGCTTGTCGGTGAACTATGAGACCCATGTAACCTAGAGTTCTGTACCAACTTTGCATGACCCGGATTTTCCTCCCCCGGGAGTCGTGATGGCGCCTACTAATATGAGCTAGGCAAGCCAATTATTGAACAGATTGCCTTTATCCATTTTTATGCCTTTTTAGCATTTATAAAGCAATAATGTGAAAAACAGCGGAAATTTCAATAAGCGGAAGAAATGTAGTGAGATCTCTGAAATATGAATCTAATACAACTATTGAAGCCTTAATCACCCAGAACTGGTGTCACAATACCACAAACGATCAAAGAGTGCTACATACAAAGTCTGAAAATAAAAGATACACTCTTTCTGAAATCATGAAATGAAACAGGAAGTAAAGGATAGAGGAGACGCTAGGGCCTGCGGACGCCTGCAGGTCTACCTTGGATCTCCGCGTGGACTGAAGGTAGCCACCCAATCTACGGTCCCAAGTCTACAGCACTGGGATCTGCACAAAAGAGTGCGGAGTGTAGTATCAACACAGCCGACCCCCATGTGTTGGTAAGTGCCTAGCGTAACCTCGGCGAGGTAGTGACGAGGCTAGGACCAGGCTACCAAACAAACCTGTGAGATTCAACTATGTACAGCGGACAAGAAATATAGATATAAACAGTCAAGTAGGGGAGGGGTAGCATGCTGCGGGGGAGATATCAACCCAGTATAGAAAGATAGCAGGTAAATTGAAGAAACAATATATCTCGAATATCAACAAAGAACCAGAAAACAATAAATGCACGGCATCACCCTTCATGCTTTTACTCTTGTCCTCACCAAAACAATCAAGTAATGAAAATGTGCGCTCAATCACCCTTCGTGCTTTTGCTCTCGTCCTCACCATATAATAAATATAATCGGCACGGAATGGTATATCGTGCGGCACGGCATCACCCTTCGTACTTTACACTCTTTCCTCACAAATTCATGCACGGCATCACCCTTCGAGCTTTAATACTCTCTTACCAAAACAATGCACGGCATCACCCTTCGTGCTTTAACTCTCTTCCTCACCCTAACAACAATCACAAACAATAAGGCAAGGAAATGAATGAAATTTGCATAAGAATCCCGGCAATGGATCAATAATTGAACAACAAGTCCCGGCAAGGGACAACCTCAAAACAACGACAACAACATCCCGGCAGGGGAGTCAATATAAAAATTCTTTTCTCTTTCTCACCTTCTTTTCACAATTCACTTCACAACTCGAGCCAATTCTCCAAAGGTTTCAATTACAGCTCATACTTTCACAATTCATTATACAACTTGAGACAACGCTCCTCAATGATCAAACATCACAATTACTTCCTTGAATTTTGCCCAACAGTCAAAAATCATCACCAAGATATAAATAATACGAGGAAGTCATAAAAAAATCACATTAAGAGACTCACGGGCATGCTAGACACCAACGCATAGATACTCGTCACCATGCCTATACGTCGTACTCAACAATTACCACATAGCAAATAGGACTCGATTCCTAATCCCTAAAGCTAAGGTTAGACCAAACACTTACCTCGATGCCATGAAAACAATTCACGTCTCAATTATCGCTTTACCCCTTGATTCCACCACCAATCCGCTCGTATATAGTCACAAGTTACTTAATTACATCAATAAATGCTAAATGAATCAATTCTAATGCATGAAAATGAGTTTTCTAAAGTCTTACGCAAAAAGTCAAAAATCGCCCCCGGACCCACATGGTCAAAACCCGAGGTTCGAACCAAAACCCGATTACTCATTTCCCCATGAACCCTAATATATAATTTATTTTGAAAACAGACATCAAATCGAGGTCCAAATCCCCAATTTTTTAAAAACCTAGGTTCTACCCAAAACACCCAATTTTCCCCATGAAAATCATTGATTTTGAGTTGAAATCATGTTAAAAGATGTTAATTATTGAAGGAAACGAGTTAAAATTGACTTACAATCGATTTGGAAGAAGAGTTGTTCTTGAAAAATCATCCTAAGGAGTTTGTGTTTTGAAAATATGTGAAAAATGGTTGATTTTCGGCTAAGTATAAAAATTTGCAGGTTGCAGTTATGGAAAATGTGAACAGGGTTCGCAATTGCGAACCCCGACCTCTGCTATGTTCGCATTTGCGAAAGCAGTGTCGCATTTGCTAAGTTGCATTTGCGACTGAGGTCTCGCATTTGCAACTTAGGGGGGGGGGGGGGA
>NW_017671862.1:170384-232175 GCF_001879085.1 Nicotiana attenuata
GGGGGGGGGGGGGGAATCAGGCGGGTGTCGCATTTGCGACAAACACTTCGCATTTGCGAAGAAGTCTGCCCAGGACACCTCTCGCATTTGCGATACATGGCTCGCATTTGCGAGCTTGCATTTGCGAGACAGGCTTCGAAGCCTGCAGGCCTGAACCATACCAGCAATTACCCAAGTTAAAATTTCACTCCGTGGCCTATCCAAAACTCATCCGAGCCCTCGGGGCTCCAAACCAAACATGGACACCAACCTAAAAATATCATACGGACTCGCTCGAGCATTCAAATCACTAAAACAACATCACAAACTATGAATTTAGCATCAAAATCATGAAATTTTCCTAAGACCTTCAAATTTCTAATTTTTCTCAAAAACTATCCGATTCAGGTCGTTTCAAGCCCGTTTCTTACCAAATTTCACAGACATATCTTAAATCACATATAAGACCTGTAGGGGGCGCCGAAACAAAAATACGAGCCCGATACCATCAAGTTCTAATCACAATTCATTTCCAAATCTCATAAATAATTTTAGAAAACAATTTTCTTTAAAAATTCATTTCTCGGGCTTGGGACCTCGGAATTCGATTCCGGGCATACGCCCAAGTCCCATATTTTCCTACCGACCCTCCGGAACCGTCAAATCACAGGTCCGGGTCCGTTCACCCAAAATATTGACCGAAGTCAACTTAATTCATTTTATAGTCAAAATTTATCATTTTTCACAGATTTTCACATAATGGCTTTCCGGCTACGCGCCCGGTCTGCGCACGCAAATCGAGGTGATTCTAAAAGAGGTCCTTAAGGTCTTGGAATGCAGAATTTACTTTAAAGACAAGTGATGACCTTTTAGATCATCACAACACGTAACCAACATTTCATTGCCCAAAATTCTGAACACTTTCTGAAAGATGTGTTTTTAGTAGTGTTAGCCGCTTGCAACCTAAATTTTTATAATTCTTTTTGCACTCTCAACATTTCGTTAATTCGAAAAACAGCAAAATGCCAAAACATTAAGAAACAGTGAAAAAGATAAAAAACATGGCATTAAAAATTCAAGAGAGCTCCATAAATGGTTGATCACGCCCAACTCTAGTCCTAAAAGGATAAGCGGTCGCTGCAAATATAATCCGGTCTAAAAGTCCGGAGCCGAATCCCACAGAGAACTAAGGTTTCGCTGCAATTATTCAATATCGCAAAGAAGACAAGTTTGAACAATTTCTAAATTATAAAAATTGAGATTTATATTTCTAACTAATTAACCAACAAATACTATAAAACGGTAAAATTATCAACTAACGAGACAAAGGTTTGGAGACTAAATTAAGGAGGTCTAGAGTTATGATTTCCCCAAATGTTGATTTCATTAGTTGTATGTTTCTTATAGCTTTGACTTAGTTGCCTCTATCAATCATGAACTCTCCAGCTACCATAAATCTCTCTCAAGCAATTATGATAATTTACTAGACGCACTCTCTCAAGCTACGTTAGCTAGATTCACATTACAGTTCACTTAGATCGCACTCAAGATATTGTTATCTCTAATCCAACCTCTAAACCCTCGGTTATGACTCTCGCCTATACTCCGAGAGTGATGTTGTTCAAACAACTACCTAAATATGCACTATCTCTCAAGCAGATACATATTAAATAGGAACGGCTAATTGAGGATCCTTTCAATTAACCAAAATCAAAATGTAGTTGAACAAATAGAGATTAACAACCAACTCAAAACTATATTCATATAACAACCAATTCATCCCCAAAATGTTCCATCAAAACCCTAGAAAACGAATTAGCTATTCATAATAGTATGTAAAAACTACAATACTAAAAATCATAACCAACAATAAAAAATAGGAAGAGGAAGGAAAAACTCGTAGAAGAATTCTCCGCCTTGCTCCCAATGTGTTCTTGCCTCCTTAGGTCGAATCTATGTCCAAAATATGTCCCCCGCTCTTCAAAATAGGTTTAGGACCCCTTTTGTACAAGTTGGAATAGTGTAGGGCTGAAATAACCTTGTCTCGGACGAAATAGGACTTCTTTTTTACGCCTGGAGCGGCGCGGCCGCGGCCAAAATGCGGTAGGACCGCGGCCAGACAAGCTCTCTGATTTTCTGCCGCGGTCAGTTCCGCGATAGCGGTTTCGACCGGGGCCGGGGAAGAGGTCGAGGACGCGCACGTGGTGTAGCCAGAGCACCTGCGCGAGCTGCCGCCAAGGTACCACCAGCAGATCCAGCCGGAGCCCAGGCACCTGGCACACCTACTACTGCCACTACTACTCCAGCGCTCCAGGAGACTTTGGCTCAGTTCATGAGCATGTACACCACCTTGGCTCAGGCGGGGTTGCTTCCCCTTGCTGCAGCCACGTCCCAGGCCGGGGGAGGAGCGCAGACTCCCGCCGTCCGCACTCCTGAGCAGCGAGTGCAGGTTGAGCAGGTTCCCGAGATTATTCCCCCACCGCCTGCAGCACCAGTTCAGCCCGAGGATGGGTCAGCTGCTTCAGAGGACGAGCAACGGAGACTTGAGAGGTTTAAGAAATATGATCCCCCAGTGTTCAGTGGCTTAGCATCAGACGATGCCTTGGGATTTCTAGAGGAGTGTCATCGTATTCTTCGCACTATGGGCATAGTGGAGTCCAGCGGGGTTTCTTTCACTGCCTTTCAGCTTCGGGGAGCTGCCTATGATTGGTGGCGCACTTATGAGTTAGACAGTCCAGTCGAGGCTACTTCACTGACTTGGACCCAGTTCTCGGACATGTTTATGAGAGAGTTTGTTCCCCAGAGCCTCAGAGATTCATGGCGCGCAGAGTTTGAGCACTTGCGCCAGGGTGCTATGACAGTTTCAGAGTATTCCATCCGTTATACCAGGCTGGCCAGGCATGCACCGGCTTTGGTTGCTACAGTTCGAGAGAGAGTTCGCAGGTTCATTGAGGGCCTTATTCCGCCCATCAGGTCTAGCATGGCTCGAGAGTTGGAGATGGACATTCCTTATCAGCAGGTAGTGAGCATTGCTAGGAGGATTGAGGGTATGCTCGCCAGGGAGCGAGGAGAGAGGGAGGCCAAGAGGTCTCGAGAGTCGGGTCACTACTCTGGTGCCCGTACCTCATCAGCAGGTCGTTATGGCAGAGGCTATTCGGGTCGCCCTGTACATTCAGCTCTTCCAGCAGCTGGCAGTACTCCAGCTCCACCTCCACCTTAGGAGCCTTATTATGCACCTCCAGTTTCTAGCGCGCCTCCTGTGCGGGGTGCTTCCAGAGGTCAGCCCAGCAGGCCTAGTCCCAGCCAGTCACAGCCACCGCGTCCTCCCAGAGCTTGTTTTCAGTGTGGTGATACACGCCACATGGTTAGGGACTGCCCCAAACTTGGTAGGGGTGCATCTTCACAGACTGCTCAGCCGCAGCGTGCTCCTCAGAGTTCTTAGGCCATGATTACAGCTCCAGCAGCTACCCCACCTACCCAGCCGGCTAGGGGCGAAGGTCGGGGAGATAGAGGTCGCCCTCGAGAGAGGGGCCGGGCCAGATATTATGCTATTCCTTCTCGTACTGAGGCTGTTGCCTCCGACTCCGTCATTACAGGTATTATTCTGGTTTGTCATAGAGAGGCATCGGTTCTATTCGATCCGGGCTCTACTTACTCTTATGTGTCTTCTTACTTTGCTCCTCATTTGGGTGTGCCTCGGGATTCTTTGAGTGCCCCCGTTTATGTTTCTACTCCTGTGGGAGATTCTCTTGTTGTGGACCGCATTTATCGGTCATGTTTGGTTACTATTCGTGGTTTTGAGACCAGAGCAGACTTGTTATTACTCGCTATGGTGGATTTTGACATTATTCTGGGCATGGACTGGTTGTCGCCCCATTTTGCTATTCTTGATTGTCATGCCAAGACCGTGACGCTGGCTATGCCAGGTATTCCGCGTGTTGAGTGGAGTGGTACTTTAGATCACACTCCCAGTAGAGTTATCTTTTTTCTTAAAGCCCAGCGCATGGTTGAGAAGGGGTGTGCCGCGTATTTGGCTTATGTGAGAGATGTTAGTGTTGATACCCCTTCTGTTGATTTTGTTCCAGTGGTACGGGATTATCCCGATGTATTTCCAGCTGATCTTCCGGGCATGCCGCCTGATAGAGATATTGATTTCGGCATTGATCTGTTGCCGGGCACCCAGCGCATTTCCATTCCTCCGTATCGTATGGCTCCTCTTGAGTTGAAGGAGTTGAAGGATCAGTTGTAGGAATTGCTTGGTAAGGGTTTTATTCGACCTAGTGTTTCACCGTGGGGTGCTCCTATTTTGTTTGTGAAGAAAAAGGATGGTTCTATACGCATGTGTATTGACTACCGCCAGTTGAACAAGGTTACAGTGAAGAACAGTTATCCTTTGCCTCGCATTGATGATTTGTTTGACCAGCTTCAGGGCGCACAGGTGTTTTCTAAGATTGACTTGCACTCAGGGTACCATCAGTTGAAGATTCTGGAGCCAGATATCTTGAAGACTGCCTTCAGGACTCGATATGGCCATTACGAGTTCCTTGTCATGTCATTTGGGCTGACCAATGCCCCTGCAGCTTTTATGCATTTGATGCACAGTGTGTTCAGGCCATATCTTGACTCGTTTGTGATTGTTTTTGTTGATGATATTCTGGTGTATTCCCGGAGTCGGGAAGATCATGAGCAGCACCTGAGGACCGTGCTTCAGACCTTGAGGGAGAAGAAATTATATGCAAAGTTCTCAAAATGTGAGTTTTGGCTGAGTTCTGTGGCATTCTTAGGCCATGTGATTTCTAGTGAGGGTATTCGGGTGGATCCAAGGAAGGTAGAGGCCGTGCAAAGTTGGCCCAGGCCGTCCTCAGCTACTGAGATTCGCAGTTTCCTTGGCTTGGCGGGTTACTACCGTCGTTTCGTGGAGGGATTTTCATCGATNGTACAAACTTGCAGTTAAAATGAACAAGTAAACAAGAAAGCTCAATTTAAATACTTACAAGTAGAAACGGATTTACAACAATTAGCTCAAGTACGCGCTCGTCACCTCACGTACGGGGCATTCAAATATTCAAGATTCATATCCTAAGGGAAAAAGGTCCCCCACATAAAGTTAGACAAGCCACTTACCTCGAACCGGCTCAATATCAACTAGAAATCACGCTCTTGCCACGAGTATCCGACTCCAAATGGCTCAAATCTATTCAATTCAATTACACATTGTAACTAACATCGCAAACACCTGGTTTTGCTAATAAATTCAAAGCTACGGCGTAAAATTAGGTGAAATGACCAAAATGCCCTCCAGGCCAACGCCCCAGAATCGAATAATTTTCACATTTTCAGAACCCTCGTACTCTCACGAGTCTAACCATATAAAAATCTTCCAAAATCGGAGGTTAATTGCCCACTCAAAACTCAATAATTAGGTCTATGAAGTTTCTTCCAATTTTTGATCCTAAATTCGAATTCCAATGGTGTATTTAACTATAAAATGATGAAATATAACAAGAAGGGACCAAAGAAATGTTACTCAGTGATCTTGACTTCAAATCCCACTCAAAATCGCCTTAAACCGAGCTCTCAATTGATTTTTGTAACTTATGAACTCAAACCCTCGAAATTTCTATTTCTGCCCAGGGATTTCCGCTTCTGCGGACAAGGGACCGCTTCTGCGGTCCCGCATATGCGGAAAAACAACCGCTTCTGCTGTTTTCACTTAATGGACCAGAGTCCGCTTCTGCGGACACATAACGCTCCTGCGGTTCCGCTTCAGCGGAAAGGCGACCGCTTTTGCGGTTCCTGAAAGGGAGGGCAAATCTCGCTTCTGCGATGACCAAGGCCACTTCTGCGGCTCCGCTTCTGCGGTTCCCAAGCCGCAGAAGCAGAAAGATACCAAAAGCAGCAGTGCTGCTATTTCTCAACTTCCAAAACTCTTCCGTTAACCACCCGAAATCATCCTGAGGCCCCCGGGACCTCAACCAAAAGTACCAATACCACCTAATACCTTATTCAAACTTGTACCACTCCTGAAAACACCTAAACAACGCCGGAAACCCGAATTAATCAAAGATTCAAGCCTAAGAACTTCAAATTCCAACCAAACACGTTTTCGATCAAAAACCTACCCGAGCCTCGTCCGAATGACTTGAAATTTTGCACACACATCCCAAATGATATGACGGAACTACTGTAACTTCTGGAATTCCAATCCGACCCTCGGATCAAAAACTCACTATCGGACCGGAAACTTCAAAAATTCGAACTTCGGCATTTCAAGCCTAAATGAGCTACGAGCCTCCAAAAATACATCCCGAACACGCTCCCAACCTCGAAATCACCTAACGGAGCTAACGGAACCATCGGATTTCCATTCCGAGGTCGTCTTCACACTGTTCTGATTACGGACCATTTTTCAACTCTTAAGCTCTCATTTAGAGACTAAGTGTCCCAAAACTCTCCAAAACTCAACACCGAACGTCCCGGCAAACCAAAATAGCAGAAATGAACTTAGGGGAAACAGTTAATAGGGGATCGGGGCGAAATTTCCAAAAACGACCGGCCGGGTCGTTACAGATACAGAGAATAACTTGGATACAATAGCTGACAGGGTGTGTCTTTTGATCAATTGTTGTTCTTGTTAGCGACAATGATGTTGAGACTGCAATGACATGTGTTTCAACTAGAGATGGTATAGGCAGGAATTTTAACATTTCCTAAGTAGATAAAAGAAAGATTATAGAGGAATTCTCTACTTCATTTTCCAAGGAGAAAAGAAGTTTAATTGAGAGTGACAAGGGTGATGGTGATGGAATGTTTTCCGTTGGTCATGGCAGTTCCCATAAAACGGGTATCATAAGACTCTATGATGACAGAGATTATAGGAAGTTTTGTTCTCAACTTTCTTCCAAGTCTGATCCGTACAAGCTTAATGGGATATTGGTGATATATTCTTCTGAATCCGAAGAATATATCACCAATATCCCACTAAGCTTGTACGGATCAGACTTGGAAGAAAGTTAAGAACAAAACTTCCTATAATCTCTGTCATCATAGAGTCTTATGATCCCCGTTTTATGGGAACTTCCATGACCACGGAAAACATTCCATCACCATCAACCTTGTCCCTCCCAATTAAACTCATTTTCCTCTTGGAAATTGAAGTATAGAATTCCTCTATTACCTCCTCTTTTATCTACTTAGGAAATGTTAAACTTCTACCTACACCATAACTATTTGAAATACATGTTCTTGCCTTATCATCATCGTTGTCGCTAATGGGAAGAACAATTAAAGGCACACTCTGCCAGATACTGTGTCTTAGTTATTCTTGGTGGAAGTTCCTTTGCATGTCTAATATTACCATCAACCCCTTCTACAAAATCCTCGCGCAATCTAAAATTCCAATACATAAACCAAAATTTTAATTCATATCTTAAAGGTTCAACTCATATCCAAAAAAATTCAATTAACAATCTAAAATTCCAATTCATAAACAAAAATTCAAGTCATATCCTAAAGGTTCTAGTCATATCGTAAAGGTTCTAGTCAAAATTTATATAAAAGTAAATCAAAATACTTAATGAAAAGTAAAAAACTTACATGTATGTAGTCGAGGCTCGACCCTCCTTGCTTCATTGGCATCATAAAGCTGTCTGGTGGCTTTGATACAGAGAATAACTTGGATACAGTACCTGGCAGAGTGTTTCTTTGATCAATTGTTGATCTCATTAGCTACAATGATAATGAGAAGGCAACGACATGTATTTCAAAATAGTGATGGTGTAGGTAGGATTTAACATTTCCTAAGTAGATAAAAGAGGTTATAGAGAAATTCTTGTAACGATCCGGCCGGTCGTTTTTGGAATTTACACCCTGATCCCCCATTTACCTCTTCCCCTAAGTTCATTTATGCTATTTTGGTATGCCGGGACGTTCGGTGTTAGGGTTCGGAGTGTTTTGGGACACTTAATCCCTAAATGAGAGCGTAAGTGTTGAAAGATGGTCCGTAACCGGAACAGTGTGAAGACGACCTCAGAATGGAAATTTGATGGTTCCGTTAGCTCCGTTAGGTGATTTCGGGGTTGGGAGTGTGTTCGGAATGCATTTTGGAAGCTCGTAGCTCATTTAGGCTTGAAATGCCGAAGTTTGAATTTTTGAAATTTCCGGTCCGATAGTGAATTTTTGATCCGAGGGTCGGAATGGAATTCCGGAAGTTTTTGTAGCACCGTCATGTCATTTGGGACGTGCGTGCAAAATTTCAGGTCAATCGGACGAGGTGTGGTTAGGTTTTTGATCGAAAGTGTGTTTCGTTGGAATTTGAAGTTCTTAGGCTTGAATCTTTGATTAATTCGTGTTTCCGGCGTTGTTTTAGGTGGTTTAAGGATTGGTGCAAGTTTGAATGATGTTATGGGATATGTCCGTAGGTTTGGTTGAGGTCCCGGGGGCCTCGGGTGTGTTTCGGATGCTCATCCGAGCAATTTGAAGTTTGGAAATGTTGCAGAAAGTTGCAGGTCTGAATTCCTTCTTCGCGTTCGCGAAGAAGGCACCGCGTTCGCGTAGTAGTAGCCTATCCTCTCATCGCGTTCGCGGCCATTCTCCTGTGTTCGCGTAGTGTAACTCTAGAGAGGGGGGCCCATTCCTTTTCGCGTTCGCATAAGATCACCCGCGTCCGCGTAGCTTCACTATTTCCTCCATCGCTTTCGCGTAAGCCTTGTCGCGTTCGCGTAGTTCTTGATCCCCTGGCCTTCGCGTTCGCGCTCCTCCCTTCGCGATCGCGAAGGGCATTTTTGGGCCCTGATATTTTCCTTCTTCGCGAACGCGTGCTTCCTATCGCGTTCGCGATGCTTTAGACTCCTGAACAGTACTTAACATTTCAAAAACGAGGTTTTGCCATTTTTATCAAAACTCAAGGTTTGGAGCTCGGATTTGGGAGCAATTTCAAGGGTTTTTCAAGGGCAATCACCGGGTAACGATTCTCTACTCTCCTATGACTAAAACCAATTAATCTAATCGCAAATACACCCTTTAATTTCGTGTTTTTGAATGGGAAGTGGGTAAACTTCTTAGACCTAACTATGGGGTTTTGAGGGGTCATTTGACCTCCGATTTGGGAGATTTTTATATGGTTAGACTCGTGAGAGTACGAGGGTTCTGAAAACGTAAAAATTATTCGATTCCGAGACGATGGCTTGAGGGGCATTTTGGTCATTTTACCTATTTTCGCGCCCTAGCTCTAAATTTAATAGTGGAATCAGTTGTTTGCAATATTATTTACGATATGTAATTGAATTGAATAGATTTGGGCCATTTGGAGTCGGATAATCGTGGCAAAGGCGTGGTTTCTATTGATATTGAGCCGGTTCGAGGTAAGTGGCTTGTCTAACCTTGTGTGGGGGACCTTTCCCCTTAGGATTTGTTCTTTGTTGATTTGAGTGCCTTGTACGCGAGGTGACGGGCGTGTACTTGAGCCAATTGTTGGAAAACCCGGTTTTTCTTAAGATATTGAGATTGAGTTCCTTCCATATTTGCTTCATTCTACTTGAAATTATAACTTGTGCTAGATTAGGAAAACATGTTTAGTTGATTTAACTTGCCTAATTGCTTAAGTTGCCTTAACTGTACTACGTGAAGCATGCTAGGTCAGTACTATCTGTTGCTTGTCTTTTGTACTTCGTTTCCGTGTACTTCTGGTTGTGATTGCGCATTTTCATTGGGACTACGGATGTGGGATTCCGGTAGCTCCCTCCCCTTGTTTGTTTACTTTGGGACTACGGGTTCGATTCCCGGTAGATCCCCCTGCACTTTTACTTTGGGACTGCGGGTTAGATTCCCGATAGATCCCCCTGTTGGACTACGGGACGGTATCCCGGGAGATCTTTTGGGTATTCACATATGATGGACTACGGGGCGGTATCCCGGGAGATCCACTGGACGGTTGAGAAAAGGACTACAGGACGGTATCCTGGGAGATCCTCATTGTTACCATGGGTGTTGAGCTGTACTTATTCTGTGGTTGTTTCCGTTCTTGTGTATTTTGCTATTGTCTTGTTTAATCTGTCTTATTTCACTGTTGTATTTATTATTTCTGTCAGATTAGCATACTGTTAATTATTGTTATTACTATATTTTGTCTCAGTATGGCCCTGACCTTCCTCGTCACTACCCAACCGAGGTTAGGCTTGGCACTTACTGAGTACCGCTGTGGTGTACTCATGCCCTTCCTGCGCATGTGTTTTTTTTTCATGTCCAGATCATCCAGGTACCTCTACTCAGGCGCCCTATCAGTGAGGCGGGAGGACTACGGAGACTTCGAGGTAGATCTACTGCGTCCGCAGACCGACGAGTCTCCCTCTTATTCTATCTTTAGTACTTAGTTTTTCCTTCTTTCGGTTGTTAGAAATTCTGGAGTTTGGAGCCTTTACTATACACTTCTGTAGCATGTGTTGCCCGTGAGTTTTCGGGTTTTGGGAATTGTTTTAGACTTGTGATATTGAATTGTACTTGCCAAGCGGCATTCAGTACTGTTTCTTTTAGATATTTGATTTGATTTTCTCTATTTTTCCGCAATTAATATATTTCCGCAAATGTTAGGCTTACCTGGTCATGGGGACCAGGTGCCGTCATGACATGTTCACGGTTGGTGAACTAGGGTCGTGACACAATGCTCCAATTGTATCAATAAGCATACACAATGCTTAGTGATGTATAAAAGGATACACAATGCCCCAACATCATGGCTCATAACCATATCACACCATCAAATAACTTATCAAATAATTTTAGCTTTTTTTTCTTTCACAAAACAATATATCTGCCTGCCAAGCACATGCTCGATCCAACTCATGGACTAGGCATACAAAATATATCTTTAAAATGGATTTTGAAAAGCAAACATCAAAGTTAAAGTGTCACTTACATTGAAACGATCAACTTTCACCTCTCTTGAAATGCTAAAGTCCACCAAATAGCCTCAATCTATCCAAAATATTAAATAATACGTCCTAATTTGTCTAGGTGAATAATTTTTATAAATTTTGAACAAGTCAAACTCAAAGTCAACAATATGTACACAATTTAAGGTTAAACGCAGCACTCTTAGCAGTGCAAAAATACCGCAATAGCGACTTCAATTGTAGTTCCAATAATTCCGAAACTTGCAAACTTAATTGCTGATTTCTTCGTTTATAAAATCAAGATCCAGCCAGAGACATAAAATTATCCGAAAAATTCTATTACTAGTACTATTTTTATAGTACAGGAACTAGATTTTAAATATCTATTCTTTTTTATTGCATCTTGTATTCTAGATTATCGCTCAACTTAAATTGGTTTTCAACCCCCCCCCCCCTAGCACCACGAAAATCCAGATGCAGCATATATTTAATGCATTAAAATCCACTTTTTACATTCATTATCTAAAGCCTGTTTGGCCAAGCTNGACGTTCTTCCGATCTATAGCGTAAGTATATATATAAATATATTTATAAGCTATATTCGATACAGTATTACCTAATACACTTATACTTAGTGCATAGTATAGCATAAGTATATATATATATACACATATAGACGCAGACGCACGATTCGTAGTACTATTCATCCCTTGTATTACAAAAGTATTAACGGCTTACATTTATATTATTTAGATAGTAAATACAAAAAGTGATTTTTAATTTTGACCATTGTTGACCTGAATGGAGACCAATTCTGGTCGCTATTTTTTCAGATTTAATTTATTTCATATAATATTTAAATTAATAATATAATTATTAAAATTGTATAACTGGGTCCCATTGGAGCGACCAGAGTTGGTCGCTACCTGCCTACCCTTTAGTTAGCGACCAACGTTGGTCGCAATTTTTATATTATATATATTTATATTTTATAATTTTTTTAAAATTATAATAGTGGGTCCCACGTGAGCGACCAACATTGGTCGCTAATCTCAGTAAATGTTTGACCAAGAAAGTCTGACCAGTCCAGTCAACATTTTGACTATTATAGCGACCAATTGGCGACCAATCTTGGTCGCTATTTGTTTCTTTTATTTATTTTATTATTTTCGCTAGTTTAGCGACCAACTTTGGTCACTTTTTCTCACAGACCAACTTTAGTCGCTAAATTTTGGTCGCTTTTTTTCGAATTTCTAGTAGTGCAACTTATTCATGTAGAAATCTGGCATCCACAAGTTTTGCTAGTGTACATATGTTGTTGTATTATTAACTATCTGTATAGTTAGATAGGAATTTCGAAAATTTATTTTTTTGTATATATGTAATTTAAATTTCAGATGACCGATTTAATAGTTATATAACACAATTACTTTGGTGAAACAAAAGTAGTACAGTATTATTTTTCTTCTTTATTATAGGAAGGCTTTATTTCATTATTGAGAAGGTTAAGCACTTTGTGGTTCAGCCAAAATCAATCTGAAGATATAAGTTGGTCATCTCCAACCTATCAATTTCAACTTATAAAATTTTGGTTTGACCAATTATTTACTATTTTGTTCTTTTTTTTTCTTCTTTTTTTTGTAATTCCCGGAATACTCTTCCTAAATCAAAATCATAACTATCTCTCTATTCCATTTTTGTCATTCGCCATTTTTAATGTAATGTAAGATTATGTTTCTTCTAAATGGTTTTAAGGATATTTCAATTATTGTAATAAAAAAAGTGATTATCAATAATTTTTTACCAATATTAACGGTTAATTATCCGTCTCGGTACTTCTATTCAAATAAGTAATTTTTTAGTCATAGAATCAGCACTTGGTGTTTTTCAGAACGTGATACCTAATCACCTAACTCAAAATGTCGTCTACTTGTTTTAAATAAAAAAACTTTGCTAATATATTATACGTACCATGAAAATTTCAGTTGTTTTCACTTTTCTTTCGGTTTTCTCTGTTTCTTTTTTTTTCAAACCACTTCTCTTTTTTCACAGCAAAGTTTCTCCTTTATTATATGCTGTCACTAATCACTATACAAAAGTTAAAGGAAGATATTACATCTTCTCGATAATTAGCCACTTCATTATCGCTACTATAATAGCTCAAAATTCAAATTCTAGTGCACTATCAAGGTCAGTGACGGACATGATAACGCTGCGTTTACACGCACACCCACCGCTCAACGTGCCTGTTTGTCTGTCCCACGTCTATGGTGTTAACTGTTACACGGTTTGAAGCACTATCCGCCCTTTCTATAACTTGTACTGCCATTATAGTTGAATTCCAGACTTTGGTCCGTGACTCGGCGTATTCAGAATTTCAAAAAGATGAATACAATATTATTAAGAAGTAAATTTATGAATTGGTTTGACGGTTTAATCTATTATATACATTTTTAGCTAATATACCACCAGGCAATGTGTTTTATTTGGCAGCTTTTTTTTGAATTTATAGGTTTAACTTAATTTTTTTACATATATATTTGTAAAAAATATTGAGATCCATTGAACTCACTGACTATGTGATACATCATCCATTGCTACTATTATTCATATAAATATTGTTTGACCAAAAAGATGTCGAAACCTTTTTGATTAAATCAATTAATGAAGATAAAGAGGCAAATCTTAGTCAAACATAATAAACTCCAGATCTAAAAACGAATCAGAAAGTGATGAATAAGATAAAATAAGGGCGATCAATCTTATTGATGTCTTTTCCTTTTTTCTCTCGTGATACAGTGAGGATGATCAACTTACATGATAGTGAGGATGATCAATTTGCATTCTTTCTTCTAAGAAAGCTGCAGAAGAGAGGAAAGAGAGAAAAAGCCCCCCTTCACTTGGAAGATTCTTCCCATATATATAGTCCTGGAGTCCTTGCTATACTCTTTGGTCGATGTGCCTCCATACTACGACCGTTTTTGTCGTTACTTGAGTATTGCTTTTTGACTTAATATGCACTGTAGGCACTTGGATTGGAGCAAGTCGTGACGTCTCTCACTATCCCGCCACTTAAGCGGGATCCCAGTTGGGTCGACCGCTGTGGTCAGATTTTGACCAATATAGTTAGTCCCTCCGTCCGTCGGGGTCGTCTCTTGTCGGGCACGGCGGGCGGATTACAATTTCAAACAATTAGGAGAAATCTGACTGTTCGCGCCTTGGGCGTAGCTTTTAGATCGAGATAATGGCGCGGCGCTCCAACGATACCTTTGGACGGTCGTGACCATTTCGGAATCGAAGCGTTGTTTAATTCGAAACGTCGTTTGGGGCTGTTGTCATTATGACACACGTTTACTGGGGATTAAACCGTTTCATGCCCTATCAGCTTTGATTGGCGACTTTTGGGTTTCCCGCTTGGGTCATTTATGTCCCTATAAATAGGAGAAAAACACCATTTGATTGGCACACTTTTTGCCTTTGTTAAAAGAATTTTTTGGATCTACCTCTTTTCTGATACTCCAGATTTTTGGTTCTCTCCTGCTGTCCAGAAATTGACATCTCAGTCTCTTCTTTCCTTCTTAGTTCCTTCGTTTTCTTTTAAGTCGAGATAAATGGCTGATAGTTCTTCCCGTGCTAGCGATCCTGCCGCAGCTCAGGCGCCGGAATATGATGTTCTTGCTCCCGGAGGAGTAGTGATAAGTGCATTTTACTTAATTTTTAACATATAATTTCTTTGAAAAAATACAACAAAAAAAACTATCATATTTCTTCATACTTTTTCTAAATTATGCAGGAAAAGTTAAAGAAGGATTGGTCCGGGAACGAGAAGATTACAGAGGAAAAAGTAGAAAAACGGACAAGCTAAAGCAAAGTAAAATATGGTGCTAAAGAAAGACGTGATATGCCATGACAAAGGACAACCGACTCACAACCGGCTACAACAAACTATAACCGACTCACAACCGGCTACAACAAACTATAACCGACTCACAACCGGCTACAACAAACTATAACCGATCCATAACCAAAGAAGCTCATAACCAAGCATAACAAGGCCACAACCAGCCATAACAAGTTCATATCCAAGAGTGTATTGAAAAGTTTGTCATGGCTTGGCTATAAAAGAGGCATCAATCGTGAAATGAAAGAGGGGAGAGCGAGGAAGAATCTGAGAAGTGAAATATTGAGCAGAAAGCTTTTCCTTTCTCTCTGTTCTTTAGTTTCTCTTCTTTTTCATCTTTTAACCATTATATTGGCTTCATTTCTAGTTCAGAATAAATTGTAGTATTGGAAATTATTCTAGTTCCTGTTTTTCATTAAATAGGGGGAATTATTCTCTTGAATATTTCTTTCTATTTTCTTATTTAATGGGCAAGATTATTTCCGTTGTCGGTATTGGCTCCAATATGGAGTAACTTTTCTTGTGTTGGAAAAATGACGGATCTTAATATCTTTATATAATAGTAGATATTATTCTTCAATTTCGCATACTTGAGCTGAAGCTTTTTATTTAAATTTTATCTGCTTTATAGTTGGGTGTTATTTAATTTGTTAACATCTATCTATTTAGTACTACATATTAACTTCTTACTAATTCTGTAATCGAAAGAGGCAGAAGAGGTAATAGTTAATTTTGGTATTGATAGATGTTAACCTACATTTAGTGACATCTAGCTCTTATATGTTAAAATTGATTCTACTCTTATTTGTAATCGAAAGAGGCGAATATTGTATTAATCAGTTATAACAAATAGGGTAACCGAAAGGGACTTACTAAAAAAGAGCATGCTTTAGTTCAAATATATATTTCTGGTTCTTTAATATTGCCATTTTGACAATTAATTTGTATAACCGAGAGGAGTACACTTAATTGTTCAACTATAGTAATAATATATAAATGTAATCGTGAGAGGCATTTATACATTTATGAGAAATAGAAGTTGAAGAATAAATGTATTTACTATATCATAAAAAATATTAAGTGAAGTCAAGATCCCAACACCTTTTTATTATATTTGTGAAAAACAAAAATATTTTCTATTGCTCCATTCGTGTTTTTTTTTAGTTAGTTAATTTAAAACTCAACTCTTTCTGATTTTCTCAAATAGTAACTAAAACAAGAAACATTTGTAGAATAGATAAACCAATCTCTGTGGGTTCGACATCTTTCTATACTATTATTTGACAGAGTACGAGTTAAAATTTTATATACGCTAGACACTCGTCAAATTTTTGGCGCCGTTGCCGGGGATTGGCTAAAGTCTACTACAGATTAATTGTTTTACTACTAATTTGAGATTTTTTTTGTCTAATCATTTTAACTTTTCTACAGAAATTTCAGAAAGTGTATGACCCGTTCCTCTTCTAGAGAACTAGTCAAATACGATCCTGAAATTGAAAAATCTTTACGGTTGTTGCGAAAAGAACAAACCTCACGATCTCAAATTTTCACAATAGAGGAAATGGAGAACGAAGAACTCAATAACCAACTTCCACCACATCAAGTAGAAGAACAGTTTGATGAGGTGGCACCACGACGTGATAGAATACTCCGTGATTATGCAAGGCCAGATCATTTTGAAGGAGAATCAAGTGTGAGGAGACCACCAATTGCAGCAAACAACTTTGAAATCCGCACAGGCTTGATTCAAAACATTCAACAGTCATGTCAGTTTACTGGTGATGCGAGTGAAGATCCTCACACCCATCTAATTGATTTTCTTGAATTAGTTGAAACTTGCAGGTATAATGGAGTCACAACAGACGCCATCAGGTTGCGGCTTTTTCCTTTTTCTTTAAAAGGTGAAGCAAAAATATGGTTGCGAAGTCTGCCTAGAGGTTCAATCACTACATGGGACCAAATGACTCAGAAATTTCTTAATAAATATTTTCCACCTGCAAAAACATTTAAAATGAAGCAAGAAATCAATAATTTTGTGCAAATAGACACTGAATCTGTATACCAAGCATGGGAACGATTAAAATCAATGCTAAGAAAATGCCCACACCATGGTATCCAAGATCCTGACATTTTATATATTTTCTATCACGGTCTTAAACCCTCTGCTAGAAATGTAATTGATGCAGCATCAGGAGGATCAATAATGGGAAAAACTACTACACAAGCAATGCACTTTCTTAATGAAATTTCGGAAAATGCTGTTCAATGGCCCTCTGACAGAATGATTATCAAAAATACGGTAGGAGTAAATCAAGTTGAAGCTTTGAATTTATTGACACAACAAATTGCGACTTTAACACAAAAAGTGGAGGCTTTTCAGGTAGGTGCTCACTCATCATCCCAACTTGAGAATTGTGATGTTTGTCAAGGTAATCATCCGAATCATGAATGTCAAGCTTCAGCGCAAAATGAAGAACAGGTAAATATGATTGGTTATAGAAATACTTACTCATTTGGTAGTCCCATGGCACAAAAACATCCAGGATTTCAATGGAGTAATCCTGATGGTGCTGAAAATCCTCAAAGATTTTTTAATCAAAATCGGCAGGTAAAGGGACCACCTGGTTTTCAAAATCAAAACAGAGGGCAACAAGATTTCCAGAAATATCAACAACCACCCCAAAGAGCTCATCAGCAAAGCCTCGAAGACATAATGTACAAATTCATTAAGGCTACTGATGAGAAGGTTGAAAGTCAAAGTTCAGCCATCAAGAATTTAGAAATTCAGATGAGCCAATTAGCAACCCTCATGTCTGAACAAATAAAAGGTGCTCTACCAAGCAACACCGAGAAAAATCCAAAGGAACACCTCAAAGCCATCTCTCTGCGGTCAGGTAAAACTCTTGATGATCCATATGCAGGTAGACAAGGAAAACCACAAGAATTGGGACAGGTAAATGAAGGTGAGAATAAAAGAGACTCTGAACTTCCAAAAGAACAAAAAGATAAAGGAAAAAAGGTACAAGAAAATGAATTGATGATAAATCCTCACTCTGTACCGCTCCCTTTTCCCCAAAAGATGAAAAGAGAAAATCTTGACAAACAGTTTTCAAAGTTTCTGGATATTTTAAAGCAATTGTACATTAACATACCTTTCACAAAATCTTTGACACAAATGCCTTCATATGCTAAATTTCTCAAAAAAATTTTGTCAAGTAAAAGAAAATTGGAAGAAGTTTCAGTTGTTAAGCTTACAGAGAAATGTAGTGCTATACTTCAAAATAAGCTTCCACAGAAACTTGGCGATCCAGGGAGTTTTACAATTCCTTGTACTGTGGGAGGTGCTCACTTTGAAAAGGCGTTATGTGATTCAGGTGCTTCAATAAATCTAATGCCTTTTTCAATTTTCAGGAAATTAGAACTTGGTGAAAAAAAGGATACTGGTGTGTCTCTTCAATTAGCTGATCAAAGTACTAAGAAACCAAAAGGAATTATTGAAAATATCCTTGTCAGAGTGACAAATTTGTATTCCCAGTAGATTTCATAGTGCTTGAAATGGAAGAAAATACTGAGGTACCATTAATTTTAGGGAGACCATTTCTCGCAACAGGGAGAGCAATTATTGATGTTCATCAAGGACAACTAATTTTGCGAGTTGATGAGGAAAGAGTAATTTTTGACATGCAGAAAATGATAAAATATCCTGGGGATGAGTCATCATCATCTTGTTTTCAAATTGACTTACTAGATGACCTTGAAGATGAATACAAAGATAATCAGTTAATTACTGATTCATTGGAAAGATGTTTAGTCAGCCTAGGTACCACAAGTGATGAAAATGCCACAATCAAAGAAGAAGCAGAAACATTGGAAAAAGAATCAGAAAATGAGAAAGTCTCACAAGAAGAAGTTCAATCAAAAATTGAACTCAAAAATCTTCCTTCTCATTTAAAATATGTTTTTCTTGAACCTGAATTATTTCCGGTAATCATTTCATCTTCTTTGACTCCAGAACAGGAATCCAAAGTAATAGAAGTCTTGAGGAAACATAAAAGAGCTTTAGGGTGGACTATAGCTGACATCAAAGGAATCAATCCAGCTATTTGTATGCATAGGATCCTCATGGAAGAAAATTATAAACCAATAGTCCAACCACAAAGGAGACTGAATCCAGCAATGCAAGAAGTTGTCAAGAAAGAAGTGGTGAAACTTCTAGCGGCAGGTATCATTTATCCAATATCTGATAGCCCTTTGGGTAAATCCTATACATGTAGTACCAAAGAAAGGAGGTATGACCGTAATAAAAAATAAAAATAATGAACTCATACCTACTAGAACAGTCACAGGATGGAGTGTCTGTATTGATTACAGACGACTTAATGATGCCACGAGGAAGGATCATTTTCCTTTGACTTTTATTGACCAAATGCTTGAAAGAATTGCAGGCCATAGTTTTTATTATTTTCTTGACGGATATTCTGGGTATAATCAGATACCAATTGCTCCAGAAGATCAGGAGAAAACCACATTCACATGCCCCCAAGGTACGTATGCTTACAGAAGAATGCCATTTGGACTATGTAACGCTCCTGCTACATTTCAGCGTTGCATGTCGGCAATTTTCTCATATATGACTGAAAAGTTTCTTGAAATTTTCATGGATGATTTCACAATTTTTAGTAAGACATTTGAAGATTGTCTCTATCATTTAACTTTGGTGCTTAAAAGATATGAAGAGACAAATCTAGTTCTTAACTGGGAAAAGTGTCACTTTATGGTAACAAAAGGAATTATTTTAGGACATAAAATCACTGCTAAAGGAATAGAAGTTGATAAAGCTAAAATTAATCTTATAGCAGGATTATCATCTCCCACCACTGTTAAAGGTATTAGAAGTTTCTTAGGGCATGCAGGTTTTTACAGAAGGTTTATGAAAGACTTTTCAGAATTTTCAAAACCTCTGACTAACCTACTAATGAAAGATGTTAAGTTTGAATTTTCAGATGATTGCAAAAAAGCATTTGAGTTTCTCAAAGAACAATTAACTAATGCTCCAATTGTTGTCTCTCCTGATTGGAACCAGCCATTTGAAATAATGTATGCAAGTGATATAGCAGTAGGAGCGATATTGGGACAAAAGAAAAATAAGATCTTTAGACCCATATACTATGCCAGCAGGACCCTCAATGAAGCTCCAATGAATTATGCAACAACCGAGAAAGAGTTATTGGCAGTAGTATTTGCGTTTGACAAATTTCGTTCTTATTTGATATGAACGAAGGTTACAGTGTTCACCGATCATGCAGCCTTAAAGTATCTATTAGCAAAGAAAGACGCTAGACCTAGATTGCTAAGATGGATACTCCTTTTGCAAGAATTTGATCTCGAAATAAAAGATAGAAAAGTTTCAGAAAATCAGGTAGCTGATCATTTGTCCCGTTTAGAGAATCCTCCTACTGAAATACTAGATATCCAAGAGGAATTTCCTGATAAGCATATCTTTTCAGTCACGACGGTTGTAACTAAACCGCCTTGATTTGCTGATATTGCCAATTATTTAGCGGGGGGGTGGATTCCAAAAGATTTATCTTACGATCAAAGAAAAAAGCTTTAAAAAGAGGCAAAATATTATTATTGGGAGGATCCCTATTTGTTTAAATTTTGTGCAGATGACATAATCAGGAGATGTGTACCTGAAACAGAAATGAACAATATTTTAAGTCACTGCCATGATGGAGCTGTAGGAGGACACTATGGAGGAAGAAAGACAGCAGCTAAAGTACTTGAAGCTGGATTTTTCTGGCCTACTCTATTCAAAGATACAAGGAATTATGTCGCCAGTTGCGATAAATGCTAAAGAATCGGTAAAAATCGTCTATTGCAGCTTGATGAGTTGGAAGAGTTCAGACTTACAGCATACGAAAATGCTAAATTGTACAAGGAAAAGACAAAAAAGTGGCATGACAAGCTCATCCGCCATAAAGATTTTAAAGTGGGAGATCATGTTCTGCTGTACAATAGCCGATTGAGATTATTCCCAGGAAAGTTTAAGTCACGCTGGACAGGACCATATATAGTAACAGGAATGACCCCCTATGGTGCCGTTGAAGTACAACATGCAGATGGGGGAGACAAATTCAAAGTAAATGGTCATCGTTTGAAGCCATATATCAGCATATTCTTCAACAAACAGGCTTCAACAATCCTTTTTGCCTAATTTTTAAAATAAGTCGAGCTGGCGACATTAAACTCAGAACTATTTTCTTCCCCTCTCTTTAATCTTTTAAGTAATTATTAGTAGTAACATATAATATTTCCTTTTTAGTAAATATATATATAATTAAATTAGTTTTTCTTCTTATAAAAAAAATTAAAAAATAATAATAATTGCATGTTTGTATTATATTATATATATAAATATGTATGTAGTATGTATTAATATATTTTGCCATGATGAAAAAAAAAAACACTCCCATAATTTAGACAATGAAAGGTTTCTCCTATCATGAAAAAGAACATTTCTTTGCTATAATCTTGTCTTTGTTATATGAGAGAAACTTTGAGAAGCCAAGAAAAAGGAAATGAGGCTAGAATCAGAAAAAATCAGGGAAGCTCCTTTATCTCCTTTTACTGTTAATTTATTTTGTCATGAGGACATGACGTTATTTAAGCTTGGGGTAGAGGAATATATTTGTTATATGTATTTTTTTTAGTTATACATATAAAAAAATTAAAAAAAAAAACTGAAAAAAAAATAAAACAAAATTTGAGTTGCCTTTTTCCTAAGGCAGCTTACTTCATGTACTTCCATGGATTTCTTGTTCGGTTCTTTGTCATGGTCGTAATATTTTGAATCGAACATTTTTTTTAGACTTTTAATTGCTTTAACTTATTTTGGTAAATAAGTTGGCTAAACTTGATTTGACTTGAAAAGTATGACACTTAAGAAAGACAAATTTGATTAAGTACACGGGTTCTATGATCACTTTTCTAAGCTCATACTTACTTATTGGTGATTTAAATCATAGTTTTCGTTAGCCCAAGTGTATTGTGTTGTTAGCTTATATTGTCTAGTTCTCCTGCTTATCTGGAAATCTAGAACTTGCCTTGAATGTGGATTGAGGCGAAATTCTAGGTAGATCTTTGAGTTAAGAAATGAACGTAGGCCTTCTTTGTTGAGCCATAACCTAAATTGACCTACCTTAATGATTTTTATCCCTAGTTAGCCCAGTTGAGCCTAAATAAATTATCTCTTATTTTGTTGATCACCAAGCTTTAACCCTTAGCCTGTTTGTTGTTATGACTTGTTCTTTGTTCACCCAATTCCCTTTTGGGCACTTTAAGAGTTGATCTGAATGTAAAAATCTAGGCGTGAGGCGTAATTGTGAAAATAATTGGTGAAAGAATAATTGTTTGAGGTTGTCAATCTTTTGAGATGTTGCCATGAGAACTGAAAAAGAATGTTGCTTAATGAAATTCTTAAAAAAAAAAAGAAAAAGGGAGAGGATAGCAACAAAAAAATGTCGGCATCTCCGTCAAAAAAAAATGTGAAAGGGATGAAACAAATAGAGGTTATTGTTTAAATCATAGCAAAGACAATTGTGCTTAAGTGATAAAATAAAGTGTAGTGCCCATAGGGAATTTAAGTCATTATTATCCATATGTATCATACCTATCCCTAAACCTACATTACAACCTTGCAAAAGTCCTACATGATCTCGACTCAAAGACTCCTACATTATTGGAGAACCACATGATAGTCAAGCCTATGGCAATTTCCAGTAGCTTGAGGTACTTCTTTGTTGAGAGAGAGTGAATTTTTCTATCTATGCCCTTCTTTGTTCTACATCTATATATTGTGTGATATATGGGCATCTCTCTTCATTTGGTGAGACACACTAGGGATTAAGAAATATTATGATTTCAGTTCTCAATAGGTGAATATGAGTACGGTTAAAAGTTGTCTGAACTTGTGAATTGGTCTTAGTTACTTTTTCTTTGGCGAAAGGTCTCATGATTTTGGTTAAATTGTTTAGCCGATATGTTTAGTTATTCTATTTGCTCGAGGACGAGCAAATATTTAAGTGTGGGAGAATTTGATAAGTTCATTTTACTTAATTTTTAACATATAATTTCTTTGAAAAAATACAAAAAAAAACTATCATATTTCTTCATACTTTGTCTAAATTATGCAGGAAAAGTTAAAGAAGGATTGGTCCGGGAACGAAAAGATTACAGAGGAAAAAGTAGAAAAACGGACAAGCTAAAGGAAAGTAAAATATGGTGCTAAAGAAAGACGTGATATGCCATGACAAAGGACAACCGACTCACAACCGGCTACAACAAACTATAACCGACTCACAACCGGCTACAACAAACTATAACCGATCCATAACCAAAGAAGCTCATAACCAAGCATAACAAGGCCAAAACCAGCCATAACAAGTTCATATCCAAGAGTGTATTGAAAAGTTTGTCATGGCTTGGCTATAAAAGAGGCATCAATCGTGAAATGAAAGAGGAGAGAGCGAGGAAGAATCTGAGAAGTGAAATATTGAGCAGAAAGCTTTTCCTTTCTCTCTGTTCTTTAGTTTCTCTTCTTTTTCATCTTTTAGCCATTATATTGGCTTCATTTCTAGTTCAGAATAAATTGTAGTATTGGAACTTACTAGTTCCTGTTTTTAATTAAATAGGGGGAATTATTCTCTTGAATATTTCTTTCTATTTTCTTATTTAATGGGCAAGATTATTTCCGTTGTCGGTATTGGCTCCAATATGGAGTAACTTTTCTTGTGTTGGGAGAATGACGAATCTTAATATTTTTATATAATAGTAGATATTATTCTTCAATTTCGCATACTTGAGCTGAAGCTTTTTATTTAAATTTTATCTGCTTTATAGTTGGGTGTTATTTAATTTGTTAACATCTATCTATTTAGTACTACATATTAACTTCTTACTAATTCTGTAATCGAAAGAGGCAGAAGAGGTAATAGTTAATTTTGGTATTGATAGATGTTAACCTACATTTAGTGACATCTAGCTCTTATATGTTAAAATTGATTCTACTCTTATTTGTAATCGAAAGAGGCGAATATTGTATTAATAAGTTATAACAAGTAGGGTAACCGAAAGGGACTTACTAAAAAAGAGCATGCTTTAGTTCAAATATATATTTCTGGTTCTTTAATATTATCATTTTGACAATTAATTTGTATAACCGAGAGGAGTGCACTTAATTGTTCAACTATAGTAATAATATATAAATGTAATCGTGAGAGGCATTTATACATTTATGAGAAATAGAAGTTGAAGAATAAATGTATTTACTATATCATAAAAAATAGTAAGTGAAGTCAGGATCCCAACACCTTTTTATTGTATTTGTGAAAAATAAAATATTTTCTATTGCTCCATTCATGCATTTTTAGTTAGTTAATTTAAAACTCAACTCTTTCTGATTTTCTCAAATAGTAACTAAAACAAGAAACATTTGTAGAATAGATAAACCAATCTCTGTGGGTTCGACATCTTTCTATACTATTATTTGACAGAGTACGAGTTAAAATTTTATATACGCTAGACACTCGTCAAGTAGAAGCGATAGAGGATGAGGGGGTTCCTACGGCGGCCGAAATATTGCCTCGTCTTGGAAAGCCGTGGAACGATTTCCACAGTCCTGCCGGAGAAGAGCCGGAACCTACTTCTTCAGTTATGACTGAGGCGGGGATTGCGGAGCTGAAGGCCAGATGGGGCATCCCTCACCACGTCGAAATGCTACCGGCGGTGGGAGATGACATTATACATTTCAATCGCCCAGGATATTGTGCGTTCTATGCTTATCCCTTTATTGTCGGGTATACGCTTCCTCTCCCTCTCTTGGTGGTAGATTTTTGCCGCTTCTACGAGGTGTGCCCAGCTCAACTTTCGTCGTACTTGTATAAATTGTTCCTTATGTTGCTCAAGTTCGCGGAGCTTGCTGGTCGGGAGATCACTTTGAGATACATGCTCAATATCTTTTCTCCTCAACTCATTCGTGGCATGATGATTCATATGCGCCACCGAGGGGCGAAGAGTCTGGTGGTGAAAATGGACGACAGAGCCAACCATCATTTCTATGAGAACTATTTTTATGTGCGTACTGAGCACCTTGTGGCGGATCCTGCAGGTTCCCCGAGAGATGGAACTTCGCACATAAGTTTCTATATCTTTGGTAGGAGTGATGGTCGATTGCTTTTCTTTGGGCAGTACTTAAGCTATTTTTGCTTTTGCAGCCGCGAGACTACCCCCTGCGCCTGTTGACAATATCCGCGAGTGGGTGAACGTCATCCTTCCTCATACGGCGAGGGTTCGCGTGTGGTCGTCCTTCTATGAGAAATATGGACGCAAGCCCCTAACCGGTAAGTAATGTCAGTGTTGTTTTCCACATTACTATTTAGCATTGTTTCTCATACGACGTTCGTCGATGTCAGGGAGAGCGCGGAGGGCTCCTCCACTTGCATTTCGTCAGTCGACAATGTCCGCTCGCCCAGTCTCAGGGTCTACTACCCGACCTTCGAAGAGGGTTGCTCAAGTCGAGTCTACGGCCGTAGCCATGCACACGGAGGCTGCTCCTCGATCTGGGACTCCGACCCCTGCTGCCTACCCGATGGGGGAATCTTCCCGTGCTGAGGACAGGGAGGGGCCATCAAAGAGGCGGCGAGTGGAGTCTGAAGCGGCACCTTCTGTCGTGGCTTTTTTAGAAGGTGGTCTTCCTTTGATGGAGTCTGAGACGGAGAACGATGCTAACCTGTCTGCAGAGGTAGAGCCTGTCACAGTGACCAACCCGTCGATAGGGACTCCGGCCGTTATTAGTGGCAATCAGACTACTGTGACAGTGAGTTAGAGTTCCGAGGCTGCTGTTGTTACTTCGGGCGGGCCTTCATCATCTTGACCGGGTCGTGCTTCTTCTTCGGTCGCAGAGAGGGGAAAAAGCATCGTGGTCGATGACTACGAATCTAAGTCTGATCTTGATCCTGATGACGTCAGGATGTTTGAAGAGGGCCTTACCCGTACGGTGGTGCATGCGGGATATCAACCTCTTGGGGGATACGGAAGACCTGGTTCCGCAGTTTGACCTTTTGTGTTCTGCCACCGAGAGTGAGGCTCTCCGAGACGTCCGTGACATCGATTTTATGCATGAGGTGGCCGCTATAGGTCTGAGGGTAAGTTTCTCTTTCCTTTTATGCTCTTTTCATTCTTGTCGACTTTGGCCTTAATCAATTTTTTTGCTTTTCAGACGAACATGGTGGAGATTGAAAGCGCTCGTAGGGCCGACACTCGGGAAAAAAAAATTCTGACAATGTTGGAGAAGTATCACCGTTACCGCAACAAGTGTCGTGAGTTGCACGAGCGGCTGAGACGAACGCCGGTAACCATTCCCTCGGCGAGGAGCTGGAGAGCGGGATCGGGAGCTAGTGCAAGCAATTCGTAGGAGCAGCGAGCTCGAGGAGCAACTTCGTGTAAAGGATAAAGAACTTGAAGTGGGCAAAGGGGTTGCCGCAGAGTGTGAGCATCTTCAGGCGAGGGTGCGGTCGATGCAAGCTGAGTTGGATCAGAACGCCATCAGGGTCGAGCGATGAGTGCGGAATGGATGGGAAAGTGAATTGAGTTAGAGAGAAAGGTTTCCGGGTTGGAGAATATCGAGAGTGCTTGGGCGTCGGCTTTAGCGAGGGCGGCGGCTTTAGAGGAGACTATCTATGTCCTTCAATCCAAGCTGGAATTTGAGAGGTCGACGGCGACGCTTAAGGAGGTGAGGCTCGAAGAGCGTATTGGTGAAATTGACAGGGAAGCTTCGACTTTGGGGGACCGGGTGTCACGGCCCGGATTTCCCACCATCAGAGTCGTGATGGCGCCTACTCGTGGTAGCTAGGCAAGCCAACTTAATTACCTTTCCATCACTAGCCATTATCTTTAACAGTTTATAACATCAATATAGAACTTAAGTCTAATAAGAACAATAGCGGAAGTCTTTCTTAAAAATGGTGAATTTAAAATGCGGAATAGTCAAAACAACCTCTACCCAAGATTTGGTGTCACATTACTCACGAACCACTAAGAATAAACTAAATACAAAGGTCTGAAAGAAATATAACAGTTGTCTGTCTCGAAACAAGGAGGCAACAGTCTAAAAGAAAACAATGAGAAGAGACGCCGGGCCTACGGACGCCTGCAAGGCTACCTCAGTCTCGTGATATGAAAGCCTGCTCCCGTACTACTGCTGCTGCTGCTCCTCAAAACCTGGACCTGTGCAGAAATGCACAGAAGTGTAGCATCAGCACAACCGACCCCATGTGCTGGTAAGTGTATAGCCTAACCCCGGTGAAGTAGTGACGAGGCTAGACTGGACACCACATAAACCTGTGCAGTTATAGATATACAGCGAAAATCGAATACAAAGCAATTACCAACATAGGAGGGGAAACATGCTATGGGGAGTTACAATAATAACAATAATCCAGAGTAACAACTAAAGCAACTTAGGTTCAGAGCGAACAAGGAATCAATACTCAAATGTAAACACATAGCCTCAACAATTGTTGCGGCGTGCAACCCGCTCCATAATTACCATTGTTGCGGCGTGTAACCCGCTCCACAATATCATTGTTGCGGCGTGCAACCCGACCCATATCACTTATCATATATCATTGTTGCGGCGCGCAACCCGATCCTCATATATTATTGTTGCGGTGCGCAACCCGATCCTCAACATCATTGTTGCGGCGCGCAACCCGATCCTTAATATCATTTAACAGTCTGACTTCCCAAACAACAGTCACAATTAAGGGGCACAAAATAAGCAAATATTTGACAAACATTCCGGCAAGGGAAAGATTCCAACAAGTTCAACCAAACGTCCCGACAAGGGAATAATCAACAATGCTTTCTCTTTCTTACTTTCCTTATCTTACAATTCACTTTACTATTTTGAGCCAATGCTCCAAAGAATCAAGTCATTTCGTATACTTTCAATATTCGTATCACAATTCGAGCCAATGCTCCCAGGAATCAAGTGATCATATTACCGTTCACATGTTATTCACAACAACTAGAAATCCTCCAATAAACACGGAGTTCACAACCAAGTCACGATAATTACATTATAAAGACTCACGGTCATGCTAGACACCAATGTATAGATACTCGTCACCATGCCTATACATCGTACTCGATCACATAGCAATTAACAACAAGATTCAACTCCTATTCCCTCAAGCTAGGGTTAAACCAAACACTTACCTCAAAGCCTTGAGATCCGCTTAACCCTCAACTATTGCTTTACCTCGTGATTCAACCTCCAATTCAGTGATATCTAGGCATAATCAATTTAATAATATCAATAAAGACTCAATGGTAACATCCCATAGCCTAGATATGAATTTCCTAGCATTATTCCAAAAATCCCGAAATTAGACACCGGGCCCACATGGTCCAAACTCGAGGCTCGGACCAAAACTCAATCACCCATAACCCCACGAGTCCAAAGATATAATTTGTTTTAAGATTCGACCCCAAATTGAGGTTGAATCACCCAAAATTCTCAAAACCCTAACTCTACCCAAAACCCATAATTTCTACTTTGATTTCATGATTTAGGGCTAGGATTTTGCTAAATGATGAAGGAAATTGAAGAAAACAAGTTAGATAATACCTACCCAAGGATATTTGGTGAAGAATCGCTCTACAAGTCGCCTAGGGGATGTGGAGAAGAAGAGCTCGTGTATTTTTGTGATAGAACCCGTAGCTACTGTTTCTGTTCTTTTAAAAAAATTCGCTGGGCAAAGTTGCCCTACGCGATCGCGGAAATAGGGATGCGATCGCGAAGGGTACCACTGACTGGTCATCGCGATCGCGTGGAGGGTTACGCGATCGCGTAGAAGAACTACTGGGGGTCCAAAACTTGGTCTATGCAATCGCGACCCTACTGGTGCGAATGCATTGAAGGAAGTGCTGAGGCAGTGCGATCGCGTGATCAAGTACGCGATCGTGAAAGAGCAAAGAGCCAAAGGAACGCGATCGCGGGCTGAAGATTGCGATCTCGTAAGAGGAAATCACTGAGCAAAAATTGCAGAAAAAACTGCTACCATTCTAAGTGCAAAAACACCCCGAACCACCTCCAATTCACTCCCGAGCCCTCGGGGCTCCTAACCAATCACATACACTAACTCAATAACATCCTACGAACTTACTCGAGCGATCAAATTGCCAAAATAACATCAAAAGCATTGAATCAAGCCTCAAACTCATCATTTCTATTTCAAACTTCATAAACTTCCAACTTTAGATAATTAGGTCCGAAACACGTCAAACGACGTCCGATTTCGACCAAACTTCACAGAAAGCGCTTAAACAATATATAAGACTTGTGCCGGGCGTTAGAACCAAAATACGAGCCCGATACCACAGTCTTTTAATAAATATTCATTTCCATTTTCCTTATTAATTTCAGAAAAAACAATTTCACAGAAAAATTCATTTCTCGGGCTCTAGACCTCGGAATTCGACTCCGGGCACATGCCCGAGTCCCATATTTTTCTACGGACCTTCCGGGACCGTCCAATCTCGAGTCCGGGTCCGTTTACCAAAAATGTTGACCGAAGTCAACCTTAAACATATTAATATCAAAATTCTTCAAATTTTTCACAGAATTCACATATTTAGACATAAAGCTTTCCGGCTATGCGCCCGGACTGTGCACGTAAATCGAGGCAAGTAAGAATGAGGTTTTCAAGGACTCGGAAGCACGGAACGGATGAGGAAACAGGTGATGACCCCTTTTGGGTCGTCACACCGGGTCGCTGCTCTTGAGGACGCGAAGGCACAATTGTTGGCCCAAATCGAATCTGCCTCCGTCACTGTTCCCCGTCACCTGCATGAGCCTTGGGTACATGTTGAATCCCAACGGGACATATATAAGAGTTTGTGGGAAGCGGGTAATGTTTCTGAGGCCGCATATGAAGGGGCGCGGGCGAAGGCGCGAGAGGCTCGTGTTAATTGTGGATATGATCCCGCGACACCGGAGGCCGACGAGGATGTTGATGCTGAAGAGGGACTTCCTGGAGATGGTGATGAGGAAGGTGGCGGTGATGGCGCCGAGTGAAAAATTTATTCAACTTTGTTTGTGTTGTTCTCTTCTTTTCTTTTATATTCGTTGTCTTTTCTGTTGTTATGTTTTCCTTTGGACTTGCCCAGTTTTAACCGTGTGTAATCTGTGGCTATTTGCACAGTTGCGTTGAATAAAGAGGAATTTTTCACTGTTGTATGCCTTCTGTACTTCTCTCCCTATTTTGCTTTTCATAACTTCGGCGCAAAACTTCCGATGTCCGTATGGTGAATTCCTGATTCTCAGGGAATTTATTCTCAAACGGATTGAGTAGGATTTTGACGACGGCCTCAGCCGTAGGGATGTTACTTCCGAGCTGATGTCGAAGTATTATACCGTCGCAGTTCGAGAAAGGACGATGGAGAGTGATATGAGGTCGACTGACGGCTTATTGCCCTAAGTAGATTCATTCTTGAATAGAAATGAGGATGTATAACGTTTTCGTTACTTTGAACGGAGCCAGTATTGACTTGGGTCATTCGGGTGGAACTAAATTATTGCCGATTCGGGCGAATTCGCTTTTTTCTTTGGCGATGGCCCTCGGCCCTAAAGATGTCGTTTCGAGCTTTCATCAAAATGTTGACCCGTCGTTATTCGATCGAGGTCGGACTCTTCTTTTTGGCGATGGCCCTTGGCCTTAAGGGTGTTATTTCGAGCTTTCGTCAAAATGTTAACCCGTCGCTATTCGATCGAGGTCGAACTCTTCCTTTTGGTGATGGCCCTTGGCCTTAAGGGAGTTATTTCGAGCTTTCGTCGAAATGTTAACCCATCGTTATTTGATCGAGGTCGAACTCTTACTTTTGGCGATGGCCCTTGGCCTTAAGGGTGTTATTTCGAGCTTTCGTCGAAATGTTAACCCGTCGTTAGTCCCAATTTTTGGAGAGTTTTTGGTGTCTTCTGGGGGAGTCCCAGTTTGCTTAATTTGCATTTGTTGGAGAGTGTGATGCCGGAGAGCATTGAACGCTTCTATCCTGCTAACTTTATTTTATGCGTGTATTGGAATTTCCCCGTTTGACCCCCTCGTCGTTTGGCCTGGAGAGCTCGCCGATGGGCGGGGCGATAGACTGTCCTTTGAACTTTGGTGATGCCCCCCTCGTTGCCTCGTTCAAAGCCTCCCCGAGAGAACCCAATCGGGACATCTGGGTGAGGGGATGGAGTACAACTTTTAGGGGACGTCATTTTCCATAGGTTGACATGTCTGAGATGGGCGATATTCAAGTTATTTTGTAATAGTTCTTCCACTCTCTATTTGGAATGCTTCTCTGCTCGCTTGCCCATGCGGCGGTTGTGTTCCTGTTTAAGCAAACAACAGAAGGTAAACCAAGATGAGATTTTCATTACCTCGATCCGATGAATCAATGAACGAGGGTAGCCTTATAGCATTGTTCGTTCTGCCTGACGTTTAAGTGGTTGATGGAATGGTGGTTTGTGGATTCGGCAGCCGCGTTCGGCCTTCTTTTCTTCCTCTCTTTTTCTTTTAAACATGCCCTGGCTCTGCGTGGGTTGGGTTTGCCTTAGCTCGTTCGCGGATCATCTGGTGCGTGGGTCATTCCATAAGATGTGCCCATTCTCTTGCGGGATTTGCTAAACTGGCGTCATCTTCTCTTGCAAGCTTTGCGTTGACATTGGTTGTAACTTCTGCTTCTATGCAGCATCATGCTTTGGATTAGCACGTGAGGTTTACTTACCTCTCTCTTCGGTGGATGATTACGTTTCCGGGGTTCGATCTGAAGGAGACTAGGCATTTTAACTAAGAAATTCACACAGACGGCGCCAAATTGTTTGACCAAAAGATGTCGAAACATTTTTGATTAAATCAATTAATGAAGATGAAGAGGCAAATCTTAGTCAAACATAATAAACTCCAGATCTAAAAATGAATCAGAAAGTGATTAATAAGATAAAATAAGGGAGATCAATCTTATTGATGTTTTTCCCTTTTTCTCTCGTGATACGGTAAGGATGATCAATTTACATGATATAGTGAGGACGATCAATTTGCATCCTTTCTTCTAAGAAAGCTACAGAAGAGAGGAAAGAGAGAAAAAGTCCCCCTTCACTTGGAAGATTCCTCTCATATATATAGTCCTGGAGTCCTTGCTATACTCTTTGGTCGATGTTCCTCCATACTACGTCTGTTTTTGTCGTTACTTGAGTATTGCTTTTTGACTTAATATGCACTAAAATTGTTTGACCAAAAGATGTCGAAACCTTTTCGATTAAATCAATTAATGAAGATGAAGAGGCAAATCTTAGTCAAACATAATAAACTCCAGATCTAAAAACGAATCAGAAAGTGATGAATAAGATAAAATAAGGGCGATCAATCTTATTGATGTTTTTCCTTTTTTCTCTCGTGATACAGTGATGATGATCAATTTACATGATATAGTAAGGATGGTCAATTTGCATCCTTTCTTCTAAGAAAGCTACAGAAGAGAGGAAAGAGAGAAAAAGCGCCCCTTCACTTGGAAGATTCCTCCCATATATATAGTCCTGGAGTCCTTGCTATACTCTTTGGTCGATGTGCCTCCATACTACGACCGTTTTTGTCGTTACTTGAGTATTGCTTTTTGACTTAATATGCACTGTAGGCACTTGGATTGGAGCAAGTCGTGACGTCTCTCACTGTCCCGCCGCTTAGGCGTGAACCTAATTGGGTCGACCGCAGTGGTCAGATTTTGACCAATATAAATATATGATTTAATTATATAATATTTTATGATAAAAAAAAGGTGAATATAAATTCTAATGTGTCAGACTTATGTATTTTGAAAGAAAAAAAGACCCACAAAAACAAGTATGGGTTCAAAAAAAAAGGATTCCCTGAATATCAGGTAATTGTCATAAAACGTGTCGAATTGCTTTACGAAATGCAAACAAGGATAGAAAGAAAAAGAGTAGGTACTAAACTAAAATACAAGAAGGGACTAATAATTGCATCCAATAAGGTTGCACCATATAACTCTTTGAGCTTGAATGTACAAATATATACAAATTTAAGTATTTATGAAAGAAATACATAATTGATTTACATGTTTTACGTGGTTTAAGAAGAAGAGCATGTGTGCACGTAAACCCCTGCTGTCTACATTGATTCTCCACTTAAATCTGCCACTAGTCATGGATAATGGTCGATCTCGTAAGTTGTACCTAATCCACGCATCGCACACGTTGCACCAGGTATGCCTCATTTTTTTAAGAGTCCATTATTCAAATGATCATTCAACTATCTAAAATATGTACTAAAACAGAAAAGTCATTTAACTATTCCTATTGCACGCAGATGGTCACTCAATTGGAATTATCAAACTTTTTCGTAAAAAAATATGACGTGGCAGTCTACATGGACTTTTTATATTTTCGGACCAAATTAAATAATTAACACTCAAACAAATCCATACACCCAATCCGACCTACTAAAAATAAAAATCCACCACTAAATAAAATCAAACGCTAAAACGCATCTCTGTTGTAAATGCATCTCTCTTCTTCTTATTAAAAGCAAATTTCTTCGTTTTTCATAATTTTACTCTAGGTTTATAAAATAATACTCCCTCCTTCTCATATTATCTGTCATGGTTCTCTATTACACTCCCATTAAGAAAAATTAATTAGGATGCAATTTTGACTATTTTACCTTATTCATGTCTTAATATTTATTTTTCTTCAAAATAATTAATAATTGAGGTGCTTGTAGTCTTCAAGGATAATTATTACTAAGGGTAAAAAAGGAAAAAGATCATCAATTTTGTCTTGAACTTCTAAAGTGAGAAATAATTGAGACAACAATTTTTAATAACCATGACTGATAATATGAGACGGAGGGAGTAATGGGTACAAGGTTAAGGATTAAGGACTAGAGTGACCTTTGTTCTTCTTTTCTCAATGACCTGTATTCTTCTTGTTAGGACCGAAAAAAATCAGGTTTCATGCGGAAGCTAGCAAAGCAAACCTTGAACAACGATAAATCAGACAACAGAGAGAAATATACCAAAAGAGACACAATATTTAACGTGGTTCGTCCAACTGACCTACGTCCACGACGAAGATGAGCAATCCACTAGATAAAAAGAGAGTACAAAAATATCGAGAGAACAACCTCACAAAGAGGCAAACACAAGTGACACACTAACACTTATCCCGTAAAGTTCTCCCCCTCTAAAAAAAAGGCTCTCAAACCTCATATGGCGACATTGTGGATGCTACTGAATGAGAAGGACGGATCTTCAATTTATAGAACTCCAAACCTTTTTCTACAAGAAAAAGGACTAGCCAAATATGGAAGAATTATATTTTCCTTCTAGGAAAATAAAAACCCAACTATGGTAAATATGTTGTCTTTTCCTTCATGAGATAGGAAAATCAATTATGGTAAGAAAATCTGGACAAACACCTAACACTTCTCCCCCTTGGCCTGAATTTTCTGACAAAATAAACTTGATCCGCCTTCTTCATATATCCTTCAACAGATCGCATCTCCAAATATCCACCACAAAGTTTGTCTCAACGTGCGTAGCACACCGGTCAAATTTCTCAGATAAAAATTACGATTATCGTCAAATATGTTGCGGCTAGAACTAAACCTGCCAAGATGAACCTTTCTTGAACCTAGCTCTGATACCACTTGTTAGGACGGAATAAAATCAGGTGTCATGCAGAAGCTAGCAAAGCAAACCTTGAACGACGATAAATTAGACAACAGAGAGAAATATACCAAAAAAGACACAAACATTTAACGTAGTTCGGCCAACTGACCTATGTCCACGACGGAGATGAGCAATCCACTAGATAAAAAGAGAGTACAAAAATATCGAGAGAACAACCTCACGAAGAGGCAAACACAAGTGATACACTAACGCTTGTCCCGCAAAGTTGTCCCCCTAAAAACGACTCTCAAACCTCATATGGCTACATTGTGGATGCTACTGAATGAGAAGGACGGATCTTCAATTTATAGAACTCCAAATCTTGTCCTACAAGAAAAAGGACTAGCCAAATATGAAAGAATTATATTTTCCTTCTAGGAAAAGAAAAATCCAATTATGGTAAATATGTTGTCCTTTCCTTCATGAGATAGGAAAACCAATTATGGTAAGAAAATCTGGACAAACACCTAACACTTCTTTTTACGGTTTTTCTTCTACTTTTTATAAAATAATAATGGGTGTGAGATTAAGGACCATAGCGAAGCCATGAAAAAAAAAGATGTTTTTTATAGAAGAAGAGAGATGCATCTGCAATAGGGATGCGTTCTAGCGTTGGATTTTTACTTTTAGCTGGTTAGGTTGGGTATATGGGTGAATTTTCTGTGTTTTCCTTGGACGTTAATTATTTTATTTGGTCCAAAAATATTTAAAAAAAATCATATGGACTGCCACGTCATATTTTTCCACTGGAAAGTTTGATAATTCCGGTTGACTAACTATTTGTGTGCAATAGGAATAGTGCAGTGATGTTCCTGTTACAAACGAAAGAAAAGTGACTTTAGTTCATAATTTTGGATAGTTGAATGATCATCTGAGTAATGAGCTCGTTTTTTACCAATCTTTTTTTCAGTGTTTTGCTCCTAGTTTTCTTTTACCCTTCATTGCCAGAAAAAGGATCAACCATATAAGAAGTGATAAAATACAGATTACAGATGCGTTAAGAGGTGCACCTCTTTGTTGTAAAATTTTGGATCCACTTCTATATTCATATTGGCTTTCGCCATTAACAAGGCCACCACATTGACTCTCAGTTGTCAAGGAAGTCAAGACTGCTCTCAATAAATTAGAAAGGGGAGTGCGTACAAGAACTTAAGTCTCTCATAAGAATATCATATATCAAATTGTCCTTAGATTTTAGATCGGTTGAGTGGTTTCATTTGAAAATGAAATTGTAACTTGTTTATGAATCGAACGAGATTCCAGCTAGAAAAAAGTTAAATTTGCAAGCAGTGTGAAAGGAACAGTCAGTGCCCGTTTGGACATAAAATTTGATGGAAGATTTTTGCAAAAAAAATTCACTTTTTTTCGAAATCAACATTTGTTCATAAAATTTTCAATTTTCACTTGAAGATGCATTTTGAAAATTTTCGAAAATTTGAAAAACTAGAAAAAACTATTTTTCAAAATTTTCACTCAGATCACTCACAAAACTTCAAAAACAACCCAAACTGAAATTTATATCCAAACACAACTTTAAATTTCAAATACCATTTTCACTTGAAAAAAATTTTCACCATTTTTTCGAATTTTACAATTCTTTATGTCCAAACGCCTACTTAATCTTTTGAAAAAGAAAAGATTACCACCACAGTGTCGGTATCTATAGCTCCAGAGTGTTGAACTTGGATAAAACAAACACAAGTGCTACAACTAGTGTGATCATAAATTCCAAACCCTTATGGTAGGCTGTCTACAACACACCCCTTGGGGTGCCGACCCTTCCCCAACCCGTGAATACAGGATGGTTTGTGCATCGGACTATCTTTTCAGGAACTTACAAAACGATATGGCTTTTGCCCTCTGATTCTAACATAAGTGAGCAGAAAGCTCTCGCTTAAAACGAAACTACTGATCAAAATATGCGCCAGGACATAGCAAGTTTATTTAAACAAAGATCATCACCTAAAAGATTCCTCAGCTCAGCCTGCTAGTTTCATGCCAACATAAGCTGTGACAATTAGTCCCTTCGGCGACATCCAATGAACTGAATTGGAACGATACACAGAAGATTAGCACGACACATACGCAAGAATAACATGTCAATATGCTGGTCAAAATTGCATTACATCAACATCAGAGAGGAGAGAACTGTCAAGATGACCAAAAATTTACACATAACATTGAAATAAAAAAAAAACATAAACACTCATGTCACCACAAATAGAAACAAACCGTGATGCAGGTCATAATACCTCCTAATATACAAAGCCTGTCTAACCTGCTTTCATTTCTCATCTTTTCCTCCCTTAGCTCACTTGTGAGTACAGTTGACATGATTTGAGCACCTCGTTATAATTCGTGCTCCGATTGCAGCTCAATGCTTCCTTGAGAACAAGCAAACTGTTTCTACCATCTACATGAGCACCTTCCATATCTCCCAATTGCATGCTTACTTCTGTCAGTTTGAGAGTAGTCGCGACACCTCCCTCTTCTGTATAGATCACTCTGAATTTCATGAGGAGGATACACTCCACAGCTTGACAAGGAAGAATGTCTTTAGCAGGAAGAACTGAACCGAAACGTAGCACAAAATCCTTATCTGTTGGCCAATGTCTTTGCCCGCCAAGGGAACTCCAGCTTGAGAGATTAGCAGCCTGCTTTATTTTTGTATTCACAACAATCCAACTGAGCCGTATTCCGTCCTGGAGCTCTTGCCAGAGCTTACCATCTTTCTTCTCTTTCTCCATACATGTAATTGGAGGCAATCCGTCTGAAGCTGATAGAGTGACTTCCCCCGCGTGTTCGTCATCTCTAGTCGAGTACGTGAAAAGATCGATTCGAAATGGACAGCTGTAAAACCAACGTGGAAACCCGTTTGCATTAGGAATGCCCCAAAGAACTTTTGAGCATATTGTTTTATCTTTGTATCGTACATCCACGATAGAGACAAAATCTGATGGAGCAACAATTTCAAATTCATCCATGTCACCATAGTATTCAGCTTCAGTCAATTCTTCAGGATACTCGAGATACTCGTTCCATCGAAATTCAGGCACTTCTTTGTTCACAATAAGGGAAGCAATCAGAATAGAATTTTTTAAATCCACCAATAGAAGATATTAAACTTTTGACGTCATCCCTGTTGGTTGAAGGCCACATAGAAGAGCATACATTTTCCCATAGCTTCTCTTCCTTGGAAATCGAGGAGAAGGCTTCACAGGCACAGGCAGCACTAGCCAAAGTTGCACCATCAAGACGCCTAAGTATGTCGTAGAATAGATCACTACTTAAGGATCCCATGCTTTCAGTACATGCAACTGATGTAGCCATAATTTGTCAGGTCATCTGAAAGGAAACCGGAAAAAGAAGATTAAGCAGATTAACAAAAGGCATGTGTTCTTATAGAATGACCAGGAAATAGTAGTAAGTGTCTCAATGCCTCAAGTTGCAAATCCCAGCTCATACGTCCAAAGTCACAGACACCTCCCACTTGAAATAATAGATGTTTCAAATCTGGGCTCATATTTCTAACGTGACATACACCTCCAATTGAAGTAATCAACATAGAAGTTTACAATTTTGCCTCATGTTTCTACTACATATATAAAAAATGCTCTATTTTTTTCACTTATCAATTAGAAGTAGATGATGCAACTTAGCAGAAACTCAAGATAGAGCAACTAAAGAAGGATTTTGTGAACGTTCTGTAAATCTGGGAAGCCACGCCACTTCTTCAGAATCTAGAATAATGTAGTTTCACCGGTTTTACTTTAGGTCCAACTTTGGAAACAGGAACTACGTCTGGTTCCACAAAATTTTAGATTTCTTACCTCTTTCTTCTTGCGCCAATCGATGTTCATATTCTTGAAAAGATATCTCTTGATACTAAACAGTAGAATAACATGTGACTGACTCTCTTCTATGCTTTTCCGATGACCTTAGTTCTTAAAAATGCAAAACCATAGTTGTCGGAATCTTATCATACACAATAGTTATCCCACACTATAGTCCGATACAAGCACCCATCATTGTGAATCTTATGGCAATGCCTATAAATGTGTGAATCTCATATGTATCTTACAATTCTGACATTATCCTATTATATATATATATATATATTTATATATATATATATATATATATATATATATGATTTGAGTGATTCTGGATTTTCTTGAGCAACATCATGGTGGCTCATTATGTGACAATGTTGACATTAATAATAAGAAGGCCAATATATTAAGTTCAATGCTTTTTTGGCTCGTTTCTCATAATTTCCACTTTTATACTATTATATCTTGACCTTGACCACATTAATCTTTCCCAAAACGGTATATTCCATATTTTAGGCGGGTTATCAATAAGGAATGGTTGTTTATTGACAAATTTCAATTTCTTTTTTCGTTCTGTCCTTCATCTTATAATACCTTATCATACAATACAAAACAAGATTGACAGCTATAGTTTTGTCAAACAACTGATACACCATATGTTACACATCAGATCCATGGAAATTCCAGTATTGGCACTTTCTTTTTACCTTTTCAAAAGAAAAGTAGACTTCTGTGCTTTTTACCATCCAGTGCAATAATCTTTATGCCTTTGCAGTCACAAAATTATAACCATCCTAGCATCTTTTCTCAGCCACAAAACGCAAAAGACTTTTATGGTCAAGCATTGTTGATTTCTAAAAGCAGTATATTAGCGAACAGTTATGCCCTTCAGAGTAGAGGAAGCTTTCCTATGCTCACTAATGCAATTATATCAGAAAGGTTATCTCTAACTAATACCTACAAGTTAGTACACACAAATGACAATTGCAGTTTAATTGACCATGTGACTGGTATCCAACTCCTTTTTTGGCATAAGGATGTAAGATACACGAGCTTGCAATTCAGACTCATCCTGCTTCTAGAGTAACATTGCCAATTATGTACAAGGTTATCTCTATTTTAATACCCAATAATACTTGACCGAATGTTAACTGATATAAATGATGCTGCACTTATCGTCACGGAGATCCAATTCCGTGCATATCCCCTAGATGTTATAAGTACGGGAGAAATTTCATGCTACAACTCAAGTCGAGTATAGTACAATGTTTTCATGGTTCACACTTTACTCGGGGAAAAACTGATTGTTTAGTTGTATTATGTTTTGAGTTCTCTTGGACAGCTAGCAACACTTGGAACCTCCTAAGAACTTAAAACTTGGATGACAACTGGCTATAAATTTGATCATAAGTGACATAATTTCCAGGCTTATGGCTGGTTCAAAAAGTCATTAGATTTCCCAAATCTTAGCCAGGCGATCTTAGTTTTCAAGAACATTCATCAGCTACATCAAGTGGTAATATGTGTCGATTTCATTTGACACAACCAAATGAAGGAAGATCAAATTATGAAGTACAACTAGGAAGGAATTTTATAGCCAGAGATTTCAGGATGTTGTATGCCAATTAGAGCTGTCAATATGGGTCGGGCCAGGCTAGCCCAGCCCAGCCCACATTGGCTTTAGTAATTGACGGGCTGGGCTAGCCCACCATTTTGATGGGCCTTATAATAGTCAGTCCACCCCAGTCCTATGTGGGCCACGGGCTCCCACGGGCCGGCCCGACATTTTTAAAAATATAATTTTATATTTTTTCTTTAAGTTCTGACCTAAAAAAGATAATTATTCAAAAGTTAAAAATATCTTATTAGAAAAAATTCACAACACGTAATAACTTTTTAATAACTTTTTATATTGTTCCAATATATCCAATAAACACTAAAAAAAAAAAAGTAAAAGATAAGACTATATTTCATTCACTAAAAGTCAAAACTTAAAACAAACTATTAAAGAGAACGTTCATGATGCTTATGAGATATCCAACACATCATCTTCATCAAACACATTTGAATCCACTTGTGACAGGGTTGTCTTAACATCTTCAATTGCATCTACATCTACAATTCATATGCAATATTAATTAGTTAAATATTAAGAATAATAATTTTAAAAATTAATAATATTTAAATTCACATAAAAAAATATTACCAGTTTGAGTTTGGGAAAAGCTGTGTAGCCAATTTCGAATAGTAATAAGTGTTTGGACATTTTGATAATAAATGCAACTTCTGTACTTTGTAAGAACACGCCACCAATGCTAAATATTGATTCCGATGCTTCAATGGTAATAGGAATACTAAGTACATCACACACTATCATTGAAAGATCAAGATATTTTCTAGAATGGTTCTTCCAATACATGACAACATCCATCTCTTGAAACTTCTCAAGATCAAGTTTTGGTTCCTCTTAGTAAAGATCCAATATTGACTTTCCATCTCTAGAGGTAGTATACTTTTTATTTTTATATATTTTAAATAAATATTTTATTAGGCCCACGGGCCGGCCCAGCCCAGCCTCAATCAAGCCTCGCGAGCCACGGGCTTACTCGGGTCGGGCTTAAAAGCCTCGTTTTTAAATGGGCTCCAAAAATTCTAGCTCAACCCTGCTAAATCACAGGCTGGGCTGGGCTGGCCGCTGGCCCAACGGGCCAAGCCCATATTGACGGCTCTAATGCTAAGTCGCTAAAAGCTGAGTACACCCAAGTTCCCAACACAATTTTGTCCACTTCCATTTTTTTTTCTCTTTTTTTCCTTTTATATTATTAGTACTATCACAAGCTCTTCTTGAATAGTTTGTGTAAAACTGAATGGGCAGATTGTCACATACTATATTTTTCTATTCTAACTAGAAAATGGTTTCCTAACTAACTACTACTCCTAATTAAGCCAAAACCACTAGAGAAGTTGAAGTCATGATATAATTCAACATTTGTATGAGGATCATATTAAGCTACATATACTCCTATTAACAAGGGGTATAAATTAACAGCTGCAAGAAATAAACTTCCTTTTGCATAAAAAGTTTTGAGTAGATTTTTTTTCCTCATCAAAAGAAAAATCTACTCAAAATTTTTTATGCAAAAGGAAGTTTAAGTGCAGCATTTGGAAGCATAAGGACCCTTCTTAGTGCTCAACATCAAAAGAAAAGCCAAGAAATATTCTACACAAGGAAAGAAAAAATTGAAACTTTGAACCAAATTCCTTATCAAATATAATGCCTTTATGAGACAACTACATATCATATCACAAGAAAAAAGCACCAAAACATGAAAAGAAAAAACTAAGAAAATCCAGAAAAAGAAGAGTAATCAACAAACCTGGGAAGTGGGAAGCTCACCAGACTGCTGGTTCTGCTAGAAATATAAGTGAAAAAGAAAAAATCTTGAGCATCTATCCAATTCTGTCAAGTTGGGTAGTAGTAGTACTACTCAAAAATTTAATTCAAGAAAAAAGAGATAATTTGTAATTGAAGAGAAACGGGCAAGAGAGGTTGAGGAGTCACTTTCTTTAAAGCGTAAGAAAGATTTTTATATATTTGATTGTGGATGATAATCCAATGTATTAATGAATCTCAAAAGTTTTATTGAACACGAAATAATCATGCACTCTCTTCATATGAACATTCAATAACTTCACTGTTCTGCCACGTATTTACTCATCAACAACAACACCTATTTGGACCCCACCGACGAATTTTACTATGTAAGCCCTTGAATTATTCAGACATTAAGTTTTGAAATTTTCTACGACAAATAACAACCGTTTATAGTTAAGGCTATTAATCGTAGTATTAAAGAAAAGGGACGAATATTAATTGTATTGACTCTCAAAGCATAATAAATTAAAAAAGCTATTATTTTCTAAAATTAGAAAGTAATGCCACAGGAAACTGCTATAAATAGATGTTTTAAAAAAATCCTATTTAATACTTTGCTAAGAATAATTCTCCATCTACTACCTTGAGGTTTGCTATGAGTAATTAATTGCCATGTTGAGGATTAATATCTCTTGTGATACTAGCTAATAAAAGTGAAAGTTTTATTTTCTGTGAAATAAATATTAAGTATGTTTTTGAAAATATTTAATCCCGAATTGGAATATTAAATTTGATTAAATAATAACAATATATCGAATTTGTAATATCTTACCATCCCCACATCTTCATTTGTAATTATCCGATATACAAAAGATATTTTCCTACAAGGAGCCTACACGGATCACAAAATTGAGCATCAATATTATTTAAAAAATTAAGAAAAAGTGAAACTTGCATTAGCAATAATTTAAAAGCCCCAAATTACTGCACCTTATTCCAATATTCATCCTATTATTTAAATTTGAATCGCCACATTTTATCTTGCAAAATAATAGTAACACTAACCTAATTGTCATATTTTGTACTATGTAGCACGTATAATTGACTTCTGATCCATCATAGAAGTTCAAAATATGCAATGCATTGTATTCTTTTCTTTCTTTTTCTTTTTTTAAATGCAACCCAATGTTGCGTTTCATGATTGTTTTTAATATCTAAAGATACTACACTTTGGCTTCTTACATATAGTAATGTGAATTTGGAAAACATAAAGATGGGACTCATCTAGATGAATCGATGAGCTGGTCTACAATGGACAAGCCATGAAAAGGAAGCATTTGACCAATTTATTGAGTTTCAGTGTGATTATGACGTCGCATCCTCTAATTCATCAATGTTGATCTGTATCTAATCCTACTTCCTTCTTCACTAAGCCCGTCTACGTCTAATCAAATCAATTGCCTTTTAGTATGGATGAAAATACTATCTATATGTTACTCCTACATTTTAAAAGGTCATTTTATTGTTGTTTGCAACAAATCATATGTGATACAAAAATAAATTGCAACCATAATATAAATATGAAAAAACATAATTTTATTCATAAAAAGACGTGGGTACAATTCTATTTATCCCCTTGATTCTTCTCTCCTGATTATCTCCATGATTCGAGGGCTAGAATAGCGTGTTTCTCGAACGTAGGATGGTGCGGGCTTTCATGGATTTATTTGATATCCATGAAGTATGTTGTGGATCTTCTTGAAGTATTTGATTATCAAGAATTATCCGGCCACTTCTTGATCTCTTTGTGAATATCCCGTGAGTTTATGGGATTTTCGAGATGATCTCCATTTTTTTGAGATATTTTTTAAAGGATTATGAAACCCTTTTTATAGGAGTGACCTAGGGTTTTGGTAGAGTAGCCTCCAAGCAACACTGACAGACTCCTAGAGTTTCAAGAGGTCTTGTAATATCTTAAATTTAGGATTTAGCTTGATCCATTAAAATTTCGATGTCTACTGTGTTTTGGTTAGATATAGAGGTTGGTGGCATAGTATAATCATGCATGATGTAGGATAATGTATCAGAATGAGTGTTTTGATAATAGCTTTTAGCATTAATAGTCGTAGTGTTATAAATAAAATTTTATTTATGGTGAATGTCTATATTTAAAGAGATTATAGGGTTTATTACTTGGTGGTTAAGTCACCCTCTCCCTATAAATAGAGGTATCTATTCCATCGTAATTCATCCCAAATCAATAAGAATTCTTTCTCTACTTTTCTCTGCAATACTCTTCTTCTTCATTTATTGTTTTATAACACGTTATCAGCACGAGACTCTAACCAATTGAGTAGAAGCTTTGTGATTGAGCATAATGATTGTCAATCGCTCCATGAACTTTCTTCATTATTAAATTCTGGATTTAAGTTAAGTATTTTACTTTATTTTTCTCTTTTAAATTCTTGACATTCTATAATTTGATTTTAAATACAAGCAAAGACAATAAATTTTGATTATAACTCTAATGGAGTTAGTAAGAAGTTATAACCACTCGAAGTGGTAAAACTATGTCTTGCCATGATCAAATTCATGTATTATTGTGAGCACAAGAAGTGGAAACACGTCCCATTGAATTTGCTTCATTCTCATTCCCTTAAGAGAATGTAGTAGCAATATGTAATAAGTCTGAAAGAAAATAAAATTATTACCGTGAAGGTATCAATGAATGTGGACGTGGCAATAGACGAAATTATAATCGTCATCATTGTGATAATGAGAATAATAAGGATTCTCAAAATAATCCTTCACTCTGTGAAAGTAATATTTGTCATCGATTTGACATGAGATTTTATAAAGCACATATAGATGATTATGGTCCATTCATGATGTGAATGTGACAACATCTTCATTTATTAGAAGAATATGAACGTGCTAGTGGTAGTGAATATACCACACTCACCTCTAGAAAGAGGTTTGAGATTATATAAGAAAATAATGTCATTATTATGGCATGAATGGTCATTGGTCACGTACCTATTGCACGCCAAAATATTTTGGTAATGTGATTATTAAAGAATAACATTAATGCAAGAAACATATCTTGCATATAATTTTTACCATAACCATAATGGTATAACTTTCTCTTCAAAAGAGATATTCACCATATGGATGTTGATGAATATGTGGTAGTACAAAATTAATTGAGAACTCTGCAAGAGCCAATTATACTATTTTAGAGTAATACAATTGATTACCAATAAGGTATTGTGTTGTAGTAAGTCTCAAAGAAACTTATTCAGTTTTCAAAGTATTCGCGAAAGCGGTTGGTTATATAGAGACTATGAATAAAGGAAAGATTTAATATCTTCTATTAATATAACTTGTAGCGGGGTAATATGTATGTGAAAAGCTACCCGCTTTATTCTCCAGTTTGTACTACACAAATAAAAGAATGCCACAATAAAGAGAAGTTTATTGATATAAAAACCCATATCATAATAAACTTGGAGTTTATTGATAATTGCACACGTCATGGTGAAAATCTGAAGTATATCAATATTGATAATTTATTCAGTTGGCATAATTGGTTTACCCATATCAATTTAAATATGATGTGCAAAAATAAAAGAGAATTCACATGGGTAAATATTAAAGAACTAGAAAGTTCTTTACGAATTCTCTTATGTTGCTTGTTCTCATTAATTAATATACCAACTAAAATTGGGATTGAATCACATGAATGCTGGAAATATCAAAGGTGAATATAGGCCCATTCACCTGTCATGTATACAACATAAGATGCATCTATGAGATGGTTACATGTGCGTTTATTAATAACCCGCAACATGGTGTTTTGCGAGGTAACTTGCTCGATAATTTAATTTCGAGCATAATTTCCAGATTTTCTATTCAAGAAGTTCATCTTGATAAGTTGGTCAGTTGGTTTAGCAAGATGATTTATTGAGTGCCTCCACTTAATAGCTAAACTATTGCTTATGAGAACAAAGTTATCTATATTAGTTTGATATATATATACGAAAGTGTATTACATTCTCCCCTCACAAGTGGTTCAGGGTCAGGAACCAAATAATTCCATCTTATTATTATTGATGTGCGGTGTATATTTTGATTAACACCATAACGCACAAAGGTGGATTCTCAAAGTTGAGGAAACAAGTTAGTTTTTCTAACATGAGGGGGAGACATGATAAACAGTTGAGAAAAAGTTACGTGGAATGAATTATCATGTGTACATCTTGATCCTCGAATAAGATAATATGAACTTAAAGCTGATTAAAGGATAATTCATTTGCAATATATTGCAAAGCATGCCAGACGCATTTGCTGGTCCAAAGAAAGTAACTATATTCTCATTGCAAATGCTCTTATTAAGTCCTAGAAGGACAACGTCTATGGTACGCTTGAAGCGTATAGACAAATCGGTTTCAAATAAACTTCTTGATAAAGAAAATGAGCAAATGATCTAAATGATCATAACAAAGGAGGCAAGTGATCTAGAAGATCACATGACATAACATTTCATAAAATCTCATGAGAGATTCAGGTACCTGAATATATGAATGAAGAGATCTCTATGTTATGTCTTTATGAAGAAAAAAAAGGAGGTTGGAACCAATATAAAATATTCGTCGACGACATCTATGAAAGCGCTAAGTATAGATGAGAATATTAAGTCTGTCAAATACAGACACAAAAATATTGGCCAAATAGAAGAGACACAATTCAAATAGAATTGGTCTCATATGAAAGACATGTAGTTTTGAACATGTAGTTCAAACACTTGAAAGTATAAAGTCAATGGTATGTGCAATCAGTTTTCGATATCTTGTATGTCTAGCATGACATGAAAACTTGATATGCATCTGAAGTCTATTATATGGCGTATATGACTTAACTTATATGACAATCCATGAAGGATTTAAGTTGCTTGAAGCATATACAATTCTTGATCTTGAAGTACCACTTCCTCAGTGCAATTTGTGCACAAATGTATCTTGCTATGACTATAGGCATGATAATATGATAGCAAGAGTTTTCACCTCTATGTGAAGATATTGAACTGACGATTCCAACAAGATCATATGAAGATAATTCATCTCTATCAAGAATGATGATTTCAAGGTGCAATATATTCATTCAAGTTAATATAGCTGATTTGTTCATCAGATCTCTACTAATGATCTTTTGAAGATGATGCACATGATTGGAATGTGAAGGCTCAAGGATGTTAATTGATGCTCTCATTAGAGGGAGTTAATGCATGTTGCACTCTTTTTCCCTTACAAGGTTTTGTCCCACTGGGTTTTTCTTGCAAGGTTTTTAACGAGGCAACCAAAAGCGTATTGTTAGATATGTGTACTCTTTTTCCTTCTCTAGAATTTTTTTTCCCACTGGATTTTATTTTAGTTAAGGTTTTAACAAGGCACATTATTTGTTGAATAGACATTCAAGAGGGAGTGTTATAAATAGAATTTTATTTATGGTGAATGTCTATATTTAAAGAGATTATAGGGTTTATTACTTGGTGGCTAAGTCACCATCCCCCTATAAATAAAGGGCTCTATTCCATTGTAATTCATCCCAAATCAATAAGAATTCTCTCTCTACTTTTCTCTGCAATACTCTTCTTCTTCATTTATTGTTTTATAAGACGTAGCAAAATCTGCTGTGTTGACTGTAATTAGTGAAATGGAAGAGAAAAATCTTTCTGTTATAGAACATTTTATTCATGGAGAGTATATTTTCCATAATTTAAGATAATCAAACAATGGGTCTGTTTGGAAAGCCACCAGGTAATTGGAATTGGTGTAATTACTAGGGTAGTAATTACACAATCTGGTAATTACACAACTTGATAATTACACAGTTGTGTAATTACGACGATCTGTTTGCTTGTCATGATGTAATTATAAGTTTATTGTTTGGTTGCACAAGTATAATTACACAGTTAGATTAAATTTTAAGTATAGTAATTGTCAGAACATAAAAGTTAAAATAAAAAATATATGCCTATAAATTTTTATAAGTATAAATAGGGGGTTGATTAGAAAATTATAATAACTCATTGATTCATCTGCTATATAAATATATGATTATATGATCCATTTCTAAGTTTACTAGATCGAAAATTTATAACATTCAAAAACATATAGACCCAATATCACATTCAGTAAAGATTTATGATACGTGTATAGGATATACTCAATGTGTCCGAGCATGCCCCACCGATGTATTAGAAATGATAACTTGGGACGGTTATACTATATTTTGTATTTAAAATGTATATTTTTCATGAATATGCATTAATTAGTAATCATATATTTATAACTAATATTGTAAAAATAATTATATATATATATATATATATATTCCAAATTAATAATATTTAGTTTAGATACTTACAAAAATTAATGCATACGTTTTGTAAGAACATCATGGAATTCATGTTTGATAAAATAAATTAATATTTATAAATAATGTCATAACATTATTCAAATGTTTGACAAAACTAATCTATCAATTCTAACTAAAAAATGAACAACAAGCAATGTGAGCCAATACTACTAAAACAAGTAAATTGGAACCATGAATATAAAACAATTTTAAAATCCAAAAAGAAAAGAAAAATCTAACATATGTCAAATTCCAACATAATAACAGTAAGTTCCACAACAAATTAAGATTAGGAAACATAATAAGTTTATAACCACATTCAACAATGAAATTTCACTTTAATTGCATCACTCATTATATGCCAAGTTTGTTAATGACTTATTATTTCTAATATTAGGAGGTGTAGTTTCAAAAATAGAATAATAAAATTAAAAAAAAAGTATATGCAATTACATGAATTCACAAGAATTAAAGGTAGAGAAATAAAAGATAAATAATATACAAAGAAAAATATATTTTAAAATTTCAAAAAAAATTAAAAATTAGAAAAATAGAATAAAAAGTTAAAAAGTAAATAATTAAAATAAAAACAAAAAGGAAAGAAACCAAAAAGCAACCTCGTAATTACCATCAATTCTCACCTCCCCTTGAGAATTGGAGAGTGTAATTACACCACTCCAATTACACCCAATTCCATGCTGACCAAGTTATTACTTAGCGAAACAAACATACCAAACTGTATAATTACACTCAATTACACCCAAATCTAATTCTTAGGTGGCTTTCCAAACAGGCTTTAAAAGGGTTTGGCATGAAGAAAACATTCCAAGAAGGCATTTTAGTGTTGGTATAATTAGTTATTAATAGAAGAGAAGGCAAATTTAAATTCAAAAGGTGATTGTTGGACGTGTATGCTCAGAAAGATGTATAGACATTAGGGGTGTAGAAAAGAAACCGATAAAACGCACCAACCCGATAATTCGGGTTAAATCGAAAAAAAAAATCCGACTATGGTTTGGTGTTGAAAAAAAAACCGACATTAATTGGTTTGGTTTGGTATTAACTAAAGAAAGTCAAACCGAAACTAAACCAACCCGACGTTTTATATATATATATATATATATATAAAGTTTAGATACTTTTTCTTAATTTTATCTTTTAAGATTGTACTTAGAACTTTTGAATGTTCCAATAAGTTTTATAGCCATTAATATTATAAGTAACTTAAATAATGCTAACAAAAGCCCAAAACAAAATTAAATTAATACTAATGCTAACAAAAGATATTCAATTCAATACTACGAATGGCAATGTATTGAATATCTATTTTTTGTTTTGCAATAATTTAGATAAAAATGCATAACCTATTTTTATTTTTTTTTTAGCGTATACTCATGTAATTAGTATCCCTTATTAGTCTACTTATTTTAGCATGACTTAGTACTTTTAGATTATGTTTATTTTTACTATGACTTTTTAATTAGCAATATTTATATTACATAATTTTATTGTCTTTATTGTTGAATATTTTAGAATAATTCCATGACACATCTCATATTTTGTATTATTTTCTTGAAAAATACTTTATATAGTTGTATCTTACTAGGATTAAAGAAATATTTTGAGCATACGTTATATGTTATGTTCTACGAAGGTTTTACCGGGCAAAAACCCGAAAATCCGAGAAAACCCGAGATTAAAAAACCCGAGCTTTATTGGTTTGGTTTGGTCTTTAGATTTAATAACCCGACACAATTGATTTGATTTGGTAATTGTAAAATTCGAGACCAACCCGGTCTATGTACACCCCTAATAGACATGTTTTAAAAGACTTTTATGGTATTATAAGTAGTTCTTTGTTTTTCATATACGAATATAAACAAACATAGTGGTGCTAAATTCCGCGGGGACAAAAATTACTCTATCAAAGCCATCAATTTTTTATCCCCAAAAGTCTAATTTTCCTAAAATTTACATCATTCCAAATACACCATCAAGGTTCATATGTATTGTGTGTGTGAGAGAGACGCTATACGTATGTATACCAACTTCACCTGTTAATCAATTTTTCGTTTAGTACACAAAATAAGTCGCTCAAATAGTTTATTTTCTAGGATTATAGGCTAATAAATAATAGTGTAATCATATTGTATGAGCAATGTGAGAAACGAGGGAAGAATTATAATAAAAGCTAGCTGGCCCATCAACGAATAAATTATGTTTGAAAGTACTTTCGTGTATAAGCCACATAATAATTAAAACAAGTCCACAACTGAGTTTAGGTAACCAAATCACTACGATGATAACAAGAATCACAAGTAAGCAGACACATGGCGTGTTAGTTATATGCCAGATTTTGCTCTAAGTGGTCATAAATTTGAATCTCAACTAGCATATATTCTTTGAAAGTATTTAAGAGTCTCTTTATTATAATTATGATGAAGTAAAATTGAACTCACGACCTTTTTTAATTTAAGACTCAACAAATACTTTTCTAATTGAACTGAACATGGTAAAAAAGGACTATTTTTCATCTAGAAAGATATTAATTAAAGTTATTTATTCCCGTTGTTATATAAATTTCAATATTGCTTACACAAATTCCTTAATGCGGAAAATTTTTATTTGTACCTCACCCAACTGACGCTAATTGTGTGAGGCCTCTTTTTTGTCTCACAACTGTGTGGTCCCAGAATTTTGTGGACCCAGATGTTTAAAATATGGATAAAGAGGTCTCACACAACTAGTGTAAGTTGTGTGAGACACAAAATAAAATTACTCCCTTAATGCATCCCTGTTCTGCTCCATATCCTACTTTGACACGCAGTTGTAATTAAACTTTCCGTAAAAACTTTTATGCATCAATGTATAAACTATAAAATATACTATGACAATGGATTGAACAACTTTGAAATCTGGTAAGTACTCATAAGAATATTTCTAATTCATAAGAATTTCTCTATCAACAACCGAAATTTAAAAGGGGAAAATAAAAATTCAGCGGCTTTCTTCGGAAGGGTCAAACTCGAAGGGAGACTTTTCGGGTTGAGAACTCTGATCAGCAGCATCATCCGGGTCACGAGAAGGGTCAGATTTGTTCAAGGCGGCGCGAGCCTTCTCGAGCAATGGCTTGAATGCGAACTCTATGGCTAGCCAGCCAAAAGCTAAGGCACTGACTACCACTGCTGTTGATTTCAACGAACTTGTCTTCGCCATTGTTGATAGGCTATATAGAAAAGGATTCGACTGCTTTTTCTGAGGTTTACAGACGAGGGTTTTAGGTCGTCATCCTCGAGAATACTTATAAGGAGAGAATAAACTTGGTTGCGTGGGCTTTAAGACAAGGAGGGTGGCTTACGGCCTAAGAAAAGAAAATTGGGCTCCATTAATTAGGGCCTCCAACTCCTAATATGTACCACTATCACTAAAGAATAGGTTAAAATATCATGGTATAGCCAGTTTTCACACTGGTTAATGAAAAATAGCCAGCGTTTATCAAGTTAATGAAAAATAGCCACTATTTTACTGCAACAGGGACTGGTCCAGTATAATATACGGGAGTTCTGGTGCATTTGTGTACGAACTCCAGCATATTATGCTGGACCGGTATACTTTGCTAACTCCTGTAAAATTTGCGGGAGACTGGAGCACCAGTGCTCCAAACTCCAGTATATTATACTGGACAATTGTACTTGCTGGAACTCCCGTAAAATTTGCGGGAGTTCCAGCATAATTATGCTTGAACTCCCGTAAAATTTGCGGGCGTATTTTTCCGGATTTTGAACAGTGTTTTCGCTCAGATTTAAAGTGGCTAAATTTCGATGACTTTTGAAACTTGGCTATTTTTCAACGACCAATGCAAATTTTATACACTTTTTCAAATACCGAATATAAATAATTTCTGAAGCTGCTAAAAATGAAAAACACTCTTCTTTATTGACACTGATTTTTGTTAACAGAAACTATGGTTACTTATATGTGTAATGTTAGTGTAGTTTTGAGTTAGGCATACGTCTCCATAAGTTTGCGAGGACAAATTGAGTGGATTTGAATTTTCATTCATTAATGAATAATGGTCCCTCTTTTGGTTCGTATTGTATCATATCTTCTACTACTATTTACTTAGCAAATACTAATAGAATAGCTAACTTCACTTTCAAAGTTCCAACAGCTATTACGACGTGTTTATTTCTATCATTATTTCTACACAATTAAATACAACTACAATATGATACAACTTAAATACAATTTTTATACAAAATTTATACAATATGTCTTTTGTATATTTTGTATCTGATTTATACATAATAAAAATAAATTTCATACAACTAATTATATATTATACAATTTATCTTTACACTTTCACACATTATTTTCTACCTAGTTAAATACAACTACAATAAATACAACTTAAATACAAATTTTATACAAAATTTATACAATATGTCTTTTGTATTTTTGTATTTTTTTTTATACATAGTAAAAACAAATTTCATACAACTAATTATATATTATAAAACTTATCTACAACTTATCTACAATTTTCATACATTTTTCTACTCAATAATTATACAAACTAAATATCATACAAACTTAAATATAATTTTTAAATAAATATTATTCAACTTTCGTACAATAGTTAAATAAATAAATAAATAATAATATATATATAGTATATATATATATATATATATATATATATATATAACAGAATACAATTTTATTACAATTTTTCTACAATTTCTGCAATATAATGTATGTCATATCTTCTTCTTCGAGTTTCAATCTGAAATTCAGCCAAAACCAAGTCTAATCTTCACCAAAACCCCTCAAAATTGAGATATAAACTCCAAACGATATTCCCAATTATTTGCAACAATGCCCAATCCAAACAAATTATGTTTGAAAATCCAAATTCGAATTCAAAGCTTCAAAGCTTTTTAATGGCTGTCAATGGTGGAATTGCTGCTCTCTTTTCCTTTGCTTTATATTACTGAAATTTGGGTTTGAGAGATACAGAGAGACGTAGAGAGAATTCTCAATTCTTTGCAACAACATCCAATCCAAACAAACAATATCTTTTGAAACCCAAATTCGAATTCAAAGCTTCAAAGCTTTTTAATGGTTGTCAATGGTGGAGGGGTTACAGATTTTCGCTGGTTTTAGAAGAGGAAATAGTGGGTGGTTGAAGAGGAAATCGTAGGGTGTGGTTTGATACGTGGTGAGGAGGTATGATTTGGAGGGAGAAACTTGGGGGGAGTGGGAATATACGGTAGAGTTAAATTAGGAGACTAATTAATACCATTAAAACCCCTAAAATGTACATAAATGGTAATTAGGTATATAAAAGATAATTATATTAAAATTTATGCATGGAGGGTAATATAGTTTACTATATAGCATAGGAATGTAAAAATCCCAAAAAGGGGTCAAGATATTACTGGATTACATTAATGATTAATTTATGGAGAAAATCTCAATTTATACCCATTAAGCCCAAACTATTTACCCTTAAATACCCAAATCTAAACTATTTACTTTTCCTACCTATGCAACCAAGACTATTTACCCGGCCCACATGGTTTCTTGATATCCGATCCAAGTCACATTAGGAAGATCTGTGATTTGGCTTATCAAATTGACCATCTTGGTTATGGTAGCGATTTGTGTATATATACACAGAATAAATAATATCTCCTATGAATAGAATTTATATAGGAATAAAAGCGACAATACTTGCATATAAGAATAAGACCAAAAGGCTCTAATAAATATTACTATTACCTACATCAATTAATACTACTATTTGTTAATAACATTTACTTCTAAATCAACAACAGCTAGATATTAATTATCATTTATTATCTATAAAATTATTACGAACAAAATTTAAACAAGAAAGGAAGGTGAAACGACCTATATTACTCCTCTTTTTCTCTCTATATTGAATGCCATTTTGTTTCTATGTTATTCATATAGAATTTCACTTAATTATACAATTGTTTTCTTTTTGCTTTTTTTGTATGTATGTACGTCTTATATTACATATTTGTTCTTTTTATTTTTGATATTATGCGTGTATGAAGACCCACCATTGTTGAGCTTGAAGCTTCAGAATTTGAAATTTTATTTTGAAGATTTATTGTTTGATTCGATGTGGGTGCTATAAAATATTGCTTATAGTATCTTCGAGTAAGCTTCCCAAATCTAAATTTTTATGTGTATTTGAATATCCACCATTGTTGGGCTTGAAGCTCAATTTTATTTTTGAAGATTTCTTGTTTGATTCAAAGTGGGTGCTGTTATATATTGCTTATAGTACCTTCTGGAAGCTCATACTGAAATTTGATAGCATTTGGAGCTGATTTGAGGTGATTGAGATCGAAATTTTCAGCTGAAAATCGAAGAAGAATACAACTACCAAATAATATACCGCTACGGTATACAATATGATGTAGGAGTATATAGCTATACTACTATTATAGTTTACAATATACTACAACGGTATATTGTAATATCGAAAAAGAATACAGTATACCGCTACAGTATACAATATACTATAGGAGTATATAGTTATACTGCAACAATATACTATTACAGTATACAATATATTGTTATAGTATACTGTAATAATATGCAATATACTATAACAGTATGCTGTAATAGTATACAATATACTATAATAGTATACTTATTACCCGTAAATTCAGTTCCATTTCCCTTTTAATTTGCTTTAAGCTTTTACCCAGCGTGAGGGGCAAATTGAAAATGAAAACAAAAAAAATTATAGTATGCTATATAATGTAACGGTGTATTCTTACAATTAGACCCTTTTAGAATTTTTTAAAATATTTATTGACAACTTATATTATTGCGGTTTAATAATTGAATTAAATTTTTTTTTTTTACTCTTTGCGTACAATTGTATACCCTGTTGGTATAGCTATATACTATATCGGTATCATATGTTAGTTAATATTTTTTGGTTGTATTAGCTACATTTAATTGGTATACAATTTGATTTTTCTTTAGTAATAATATAAAGAAAAGAATAATAAAAAATAGTGAAAACATTAAATGAAATTAGATTATGAAGAGAAAAAGAATATAAAAAAAAAAAAGAAGTTAAATGAAATTAAAAAAGGAAAAAAGAAAAAAATAAGAAGAAAACGAGAAAAAAGAAAAGGAGAAAAGAAAAGAAGCATAGAAAGAAAAAAGAATTGGAGAACAAAGAAAAAATTTCCCACAAAAACTACTATGGGTAGGAAATATAATTAGTTTATGGGTAGAAAAATAAATGGGTAGACAACGATAAATAATTTTATTTTTGTGGGTAACTGTGTCATTCTCCCTAATTTATGGCTTAATGCTCAAATCAAAACACTAATTTGTAGTAGAAGTGCCCTAGTTGAACCGCTCGTCTAGTTTCACAATAACAGATTATGTGAGTTAACGCTTCTTTATTCCTTTTTTCGTTCCATAATTATGTATTTCTAAGGTTTTAAATTTGCTTTATTTTTGGTTTGTATTTTATGAACAATGCATGGTACCACCCAGTAGTGCGTCCACTGAGCAAAATCTCACAAATAGTATCACCAACCCTCCTATGGACTAGCATTCTTTTCAAGGAATTATCTCTGACATTGACATAACAACAATCAGCAATCTTTTCCCTTTAACACCCGTGCTAACAGAGGTTTGACAGCACCCCCTGATTAAAATGCTGTAAATGAATCAAAGCTTAAACCAAGTAGTTGAAAAAAAAAATGGACGCGAAGCTAAGATGGTTGAGTGACTCGACCAGGAGGATCAAGACTGAATGCAGTAGAAAGAGCCACAAGTAACTACCACATTTGCATTAGAATAACACCTCTAAATCTCATGTTAAGCGCTCAGAGACTACTTGTTGCATGACACTAATATACTTGCGGTAGAAAACTGAGTAAATATCTTCATCCGTACAGGCATGTTTACATAGACAACATCAAAAAATTAGAAGAGCTAGAACGCATTTAGCGGCCTCGACCACGCCCACGTCCACGCCCACGTCCGCGCCCACGCCCCAAAGGTTTTCCTGAGGGAGGAGATTGGTAGTTAAAAAGTCAGAGAAGGTATGTAACAACAAAGAAGAATATGCCATGGTGGCAGAAAAGATGATAAAGGCTTTCAAATGCAGAATAAGATTATAATTATACCGGCAGTTGGCTTCTTAGGCTTGACCCTAGGTGTTTCTTCCACCAGCAGTGTCTCAAGATTCAAGCTGTCAGGAAGGATATAATAGCGGATGTTGTTACCCCTCACACTCAGGTGATCCAATGTCACTGGATTCTTTCCTTTTAGCGTAATTTTGACAGCTTTCAAGTGTGTGTTCATGCTGACATCCACACCTGTAGAATTCAAAAGTACCGTCAGCACCTCACTCTCAGCCATAAACAATCTGAAGATATACTAATCGAATTGCCAAAGTAGCCACTGTTCTTAGCTAATAAGACATGATGTGCTTAAAACAGTTTGTATTCGCATATCAGACCTAGCAATATTCATCAACAGTCGTACACGACAAAGAAAGGTAAAGTGATCCACATATTGCGCAAGCGCAAGAAAGCACAAAGGTCTTCTAGTACACTTTAGGAAAGCAACACAAACAGTTCGTAGCCTGCAGCAGAGAGTTCTCTACTATAGACATAGCCCTTGCCCCCCAAGTGCTGGTATTACATCATGGTTCAGGTTCTCCTCTTCCTCCTCTGTAAATTGCATTCTACTCAAAGTAACTGCTGATTGAGAAAAAGAACAGCAATTGTGTAGCTTATTCACATTGTTCCCACAGATATTATGCAACCAAAGGAATCTGGATGTTACACAAAAAGGTGACGGGGTAAATTCTTATAGTAGATGAGGAGCTGACTCAAGAAAATGCAACTTTCCACTTAGGATCTAGAGACGGCCAAAGAACCACACTTGGCCGGAGCTTACTTTCCTAAGCTAGAATAAGTGGAAGAGATCCTCGTATTAACCGAACTCAAAGAACAAGATGACTTGACAATTTCAACGGCCAAATGAATCATACTACACTACTAGAGTATTAATACAATTTAAAACGATATTGTTGAACCTTTTTTTAAAAAAAAAAAACAGATAATTTCATTGAGGATAAAACTAGAACTGTGGAATTATTGCCTATCTTCCTTCTCCTATCATCCTATCAAAAGTTTAGATGGAACAGGAAAAGAATCCTATATTCCCACATCCTGCTCCTAGTTACGAAATAACCTTCTGTTCCTTTCTCAATTCTCTGTATATTGTCCAAAAAAGACATAGTGGTTTCGTTTCCCAAGCTATTTCTTCCCCTCCAAATTCTATCAACTCTCCAACTTGAAACTGCTTCACCCAACATTCGTGGAAACACCTAAAACGAGATACTATAGACAGTCCTAAAACGAGAAACACCTAAAACGAGATACTATAGACAGTCCTTATCCTCCTCGCTCTCTTTGCACATATACACCAATCACCATAAGTCTCCTCCTATTCCGCAAACATCAGCTTTAATAATTGCATCCCGTGCTGCACATTAGGTGGCTAGAGCAACTTTCTCTGGCGCCTTGGTGCTCTATATTGCCTTACATGATTCTGAATGTTGCGTACAGTCAGCTTCATACAGTAGGGGTTCATGATAAAATATCCTGATTCCTTCCAAACTACCCTATCCTTGTTTCCTTTATGCTAAATGTAACAAAACAGTCCACTCATGGTATTATGCATTTTGGGCCTAGGTTTTGTACAGCTTTAAAATTCGTCATTAGGGTCTAAAACTTGATTTTGCAGATACCTAACATCTCTCCCATGTAGTGCCGATGTGGGATTTGCTTAAACTATTACAGACTCTTCCCTTAAAGGCTTAGTGTCCTTCTGAAGTTTGTCTCATCATTGCCATTGCCTAAGGTTGCACGTGGCACACCTCTAATACAACATGTAGCAGTCTAGTCCACTAGTGCTAATGTCCACCTTAGGCCTAGGCTCGTGTGACTTGGTACCAAGGTCTAAGACTTGCTTTGGAAAATACTCAAAATTTATGTTTCGCCGTTGTGAGATTTACTTAGGGTGTTGCATTGAAACTACATGTCGGTACTTGGGGTTGCCACTTGCCACTGCCACTTGCAATGAATCCCATAAAGGCACACCTTTAGCCTAACATAAAAAGTCAATTTAAGATTGGAAAGAAGGCACAATTTGATTTAAAAATCCTAGACTAGACTAAACAGAGGACAAAAGAATTTGACAAACTGCTTTCGGTGTCAAGGAATAGAGCTTATTGCATCTGTAATTGTTATTCCTAGTACAAAACTAATTCCACACTTTACTTTTCTTCTCAAAGTTTGGTCCGTGAAAATGAGATCAGTTCTCAACTGCTAGTCAAAAAAGTAACAGTGCACTTGCATAGCAAATACAACAAGCTGACAACAGCATAAATAATACCAAATGCAACAATGAAGAGCACTCTTTTGATACCACAACCTGCATACACAGTACAACTAGTAAGAAAAACTTCCATATCCGCTTATTAAGCTCATAGATTGACAGATTTCAGCTCATGTTCGACTTCTGACCATGCTTGGTAAACATCAAATTCCAGAAGGGACACCCAGTACACGACATTACCACACTTTAGATTACATAATGCCAATTTAATGTACCTATCTAAACATCAACTTCCAGGAGCCAAGTTCATGACAGGAGTATTATTGAATGCAATTTCTAAGTGACCGAGCCTAACACTTTAAGCTTGAGATTGGGAAAGAACTTAATGCTTGCAAAAGAAATCATTCCACATCCAAGCACTAAGATATAGAAGATACTGACATATCCAGAAAGGTATAAAAGATATTGCTGATTATCTTGAACATGCTGTTTTAATGATTGTATGAATTTGCACTAGTTTAATTTCTTGTCCTCCGAAGATTTAAATCCATAGAATATTCTAGGGGAACGAGCAACTTGTGCACATCTAGAGCAATGAGGTGAAGATTACAGTACTCTGTATTCCACATGGAAAATAAGAAGGATCTATAACCAGACATTTTACCTTCCAATATTGCATGTTGAATCATCCCATTCTGATTCATGGGTAAGCACAAAACATCAATTCAACTCAAACCACTTAAGCACTCCATTCACATGTGTAGAATAAACATTATTTTCAGTGGTGTGCATATATTAATTCAACTGAAATCACTAGAAATTCCAAGCATTACTATGTACAGATCGTAAAAAAGAAAAAGAAATATTATTACCTAGACACCTATTGGGCACCTCCGTAAATAAATACTATAATTAGCAATTGTATCTGAAAAGCCAATCGTATATGTCAGCTGCTAACATTGTCAAGTAACTAATGTATGGAAAGCATCAAATAAAACCCTAGTAACGAAATGAAAACCGTACAATAACTAAAACTTGGAAAAACGAAGCCGTTTAAGCTCAGTGGAGAGACTGAGAGGTAGGGGGGAAAAAGAGATACCTGTAATAGTTCCATGAACAACGGTGCCGTTCTTGAGCTCCATGGAGACCGTCTCATTATTTAACTTCATTAGGAATCTGCAAAGACATAAGTAAATTTAAATCCACAACAAATTTAACGGAAAAAATAACTCCATGGAACAAAATTCGAAGATTGAAAATGTACCTCACTAGCTTCATTGTCGTCGACGAAGATGTACAGACGCTTAGGGTTTTACAGAAGCAGAGAGCAAATTGCTTTCTTTCCAATTGTGGGTTTTAGGGCACGGATATAGCTGCAGGGGTTAAGCTTCGACATACTAATAAATACTGCTCTTCCAGTCTCAACGACGTCGTCCGCATTTTCATGGGCCGTTATGCATTGCAAGGCCCAAATAGAGTTTTCCAAGGACGATTTCACAAGGGAAATTTTCATAATTACTGAAGAAATCAAAAATTATTTCACAATCTGCAACTATTAGTTAAATAACATATTCTACAACATAATAAATATGATAAATGTATAAAAGTTATACCCTCAAATACGGTATATTTCCTATATAATAGGAAACTGATTCTGAAAGTACTCCCTTAATAATGCAATCTATAACTAAAAACAAACACCCAAAAATAAGAAATTATCTTTATATAGGGTAACAGAAAGGAAATTAATACAACTTGCAATCAATTATTTCCCAGAAAACCTCCTTTTCCTTCGTTACCATTTCAACCTATAAATCCACTTATATACAATTCAATTCCAATATATATCTCGTTCTCCTTCGTTTGATAGGGTATGTTTTTTTTTCCTTTTTTTTATTCTTAAAAGTGTAACTTCAGTCATTTAATACATAATAATGGCATATTGGCTTTGACCAAACTCCCCTTTTCAACAAAAAAAGTTTCTCTGATTTTTTTTCTTTGCCAGTACCTTAGCTATGAGTCAATATTATTTTAAATATACATACACGCAAACACAACATGTATATACCTTTTTATATTTGGAATAATATTTAACTCATATTATATACATATAGTATACTTAATATGTGATCACTATGTATTTTACATTTGAAGTAATATATCATATAATTTATTTACATATGTGTAGTATACATAATATATATCATTTATATTAGCATGAATATATACTAACATATATTCTTTATATTCGTGTGTTCATATAGTATACTATACTTATAGTATATATTTATATATTATTAATATTCTATATCTATGTGTGTGGTGTGTGTGTATATATATATATATATATATATATATGGTGATAAAGTAAAATCATTCATTGAAGAATAATTCGATGTTATAACGAAAAGGAGATGGAGAGATGAAGAATAAATTTATATGCATCCTTCGCCGATGAACATAAATGAATGTAATCTAGGAAAATTCAGTCCTAAAACTTTTATTCCATGGCTGGAAAAGACTATGAAAATAGTTGAAGCCACCGTTATATGAAGAAAATGGAAAATTAAGTTTAAATCTAGAATTTTGGATTGGGTCTGATATTGCTCACACGAATGAAGGCCCCATCGGCAACCTAAAAAAAAAACTTGTCGGCAGCAGCACCATATCGATGTTAATTGCATTCTACTATGAGGAGATAATTGAAGAAGAGAGAAAATTTGATAAATTTGAAGTAGAAGAAATCCCTAATTCTATATTAAGTGGAGATACTTTTAAGAAAATCATAGATAATTATGCATTTAAGATTCTCATAACTATAATCACAATCCCTAATTTCATGTTAATTTAATTAAGAGGGTAAAAGATTGTACTAGTTGTATATTATGTTATTATTTTAAAATAGTTGTAACTTTTATAAATAACTCTTCAAACACTTGTATTCTGGGTAAATTTCTCCGACAACTATTTCTCTTTCCATCAAGCCTGTTCGTAAAAATTGCACGGGGCGCCCTATTTGGGCGCCCCCTTTTAACCTGTAGCCGCTTTGTCTTTCTGTTTGCACCCGTACCCACTTTTTAAAAAACTTCAGCATCCCTTTCTCCTCCCCTTCTCCTCTTCTTCTTCTTCTTCTTCTTCTTCTTCTTCTTCTTCTTCTTCTTCTTCTTCTTCTTCTTCTTCTTCTTC